>NC_041050.1:38710255-38795255 GCF_900634775.1 Gouania willdenowi | reverse complement strand
TAGAGAGACCTCAACATTGGTTTCCTTCTATAAAACAACAACGACAACACTGAGACCAGGCTTTTGATGGCAAAATTATTATTATTTTACTATCTGGGTCAGAGTTGAATGGTTCCCATGTTGTATTTTGGCGTTCCTCTAAGTCGTATTACGTATATGATCGCATCAATGGCAGTGAGTGAGTTAATAGTCAGCTGATATCAAAGCGGTACTTTTTAAACCTCAATTAAATAACAGGCACCTCCTCACCTCCACTGATAGAGTAGCCATATACTTTTGTCCAGTTGTGTGTGTGTGTGTGTGTGTGTGTGTGTGTGTGTGTGTGTGTGTGTGTGTGTGTGTGTGTGTGTGCATGCAGGGAGGTTATGACCTGCAGGCGACAGCAGAGGGCGCTGCAGCCTGTGTCCGAGCTCTGCTGGGCGGAGCTTGTCCTCCTCTGTCTTTTCCCTCGGCTCCGTCTGAAAGGTACAGAGTGGCGTTATCTTTGTGAGTGGCAGGTTGTTAAAGTGTGTGTGTGTGTGTGTGTTTCAGTGCCCTACAGTCCATCAGCGACACCATCGCTGCTCTCTATCCTCACTGGGCGTCTCTGCACGTGCTCGGTAAGACACGGCCCCCTCCAGATAAGCTCCGCCTCTGCACACTCACACATGACAAAGATCTGTTTCTACTGTTGGCTGAGCAGAGGGCGTCCTATTGGCTGAGGGAGACGTCGTCAAGACAACGGTCAATCAGAAATCTGTGGTGGGACCCGCCCCCTTTGTTTTCACGACCACTGGATTGGTTTATGATGAGAGGATGATGGAGCATTGCAACATGTGGGACAGGTGGAATACTGCACACAAACTACACAAAAACACACACACAAACACATTACGACAAAAATAAACAACAAAACCACATGAAAATCACAAAAAAATACAATGAAAAAATGCAAAAACTAATTGAAAATCACAAATAAAGACATTAAGAGTACAGACAATAAATCCATAACACAAAACAACAAGAAAAACACAAAATATTGAAACAAAAATACACAACAAAATACAACAAAAGAACAAATTATCATAAAAACACAAAATACATTAAAAACACACAATCACAAGAAATTTCTCAAATTGAAAAACAAATACACAAAATCAAACAATATGACAAAAGAGACACAAATAATTGCGACAAAAATACACTAAACTACACAAAATGAATAAAAAAACCTGCACAATAACAAGACAATACACAAAATAATAAAAAAAAATACACAAAATTACATTAAAAATGCACCAAAAAAAACTTTAAAATACACAAATGACTCCAAAAACAAATACAATGACAAAATATACACAATTAAACCAAAAATACACCAAAGAAAAACTACACAAATACATAAAACGACATCAACAACACAAAACTTGATGACAAAACACACAAAAGCTGCTAAAGATGATTTCCAGAGGAAACCTGGAATCTTTGGAAGGAATATGAAGCAGTCGCTGCTCAAACTGGGAGACGTTAAACAGCTGTATGTTAGTGAGCCTTCATATAGGGTGTGGTGCATGTTGGGATTTGTAGTTCATACCATTATCAGTTTTCATCCCAAACTCTGAATTAGTTCAACATGAAGTGTTTTTTTCTGTATCAGTGGACAGTGAAAGCTCTTTGATTAGAGGGCAGTGACCCACCAGGAGAGCAGTGGTTCTCAAGTCTGAGTGTGCCGTGGGATTTTGTGACAACCATACTGTTGCGGCACACTGCCTGAGTGCTCCAAGCGCGTAATGCTGGGTGCATGTGCCACTCCCAGCGCATGCTGGCACATGCTCATATTGCTTGAGTAGTGTGTGGGCATGATTCTCCGCGGCGTACCTCAGCAGGTGAGTGCAATCGCACTGATGAGAGAAGTCACCCTATAAACGGAGGAGAAAGCAGCGTGCCAGTTTTTGGCTGTGCACAATGTAGCTGAGAACAGCTGTTACGTGCACTGCACAATACACACGGGAAAAGGACTGAAACCAAAGGGCTACTGGTGAGCTCATAATGACTGGACTGTTAAAATGTGATCTCAGCATTGTATAATTCATTTGCTGAGTTAATTATCGTTTTATGTGTATCTGAGGGGAAGGAACAGGAATACAGGGAGGTCATCAGGAACTTTGTCAGCTGATGTGAACTTAACCAGCTTCAGCTAAAAACCAGCAAGACAAAGGAGCTGATGATTGATTTTTGAAGGAATATTTCACTCCTGTGAACATCCAGGGTTTGGACATTGAGGTAGTGGAGAGCTACAAATTCCTGGGTGTTCACCTCAATAATAAAGTGGACTGGACCGACAATAAGAACGCCCTGTACAGTAATTTAATTTATGACTCTGTGGTAGCTTCTGCTATCCTCTAGGCTGTGGTCTGCTGGAGAGAAGGGAGCATGGACAGGAAGAGACTCAGTAAACTGATTAGGAGAGCGAGCTCTGTCCTGGACCATTCACTGGACTCAGTAGAGGAGGTGGGTGAGAGATGGATGTTACATCCATCATGGACAACACCTCTCACCCCCTGCATCAGACTGTGGATGGTCTGAGCAGCTCTTTCAGCAGCAGACTCAAACACACACAGTGTAAAAAGGATGTACATTCATAAGGCTGTACAACACCAGCATAGCCTGAAGTGTTTTGTTTTTGTTTTTTCTCATCTGTAAATAATAATGCTCTTTACTAATGTGCATTATCACTCATAGTCATTGTAAAACCCCACTTACCGCTTATTTATATATATATATATATATATATTACTACCAATATCTATCTATTTTTACTTTTTATTGTTTATTTTATTTTTAATGTTTATTTTATGTTTGCCTTAATTTTTTCTTTCTGTATTTGTACACAGCTTTCTGTTTTGCTTCCTCTTTGTGTCTTGGCTGCTGTAACGTGAATTTCCCCACTGTGGGATAAAATAAAGGAAAACTAATCCAATTAAGTTTTTTATATGAGAAGAGGAAAATTGTTTAAAATTTGCTTAAAACCTTGTTCATGTATTTAAGGGCTAAAATAAGTTAGTATTTGAAATGTAGCAAATTTCTCTTTCATAAAATTCAGTGAAAATATTTAATTTATGTATGAAAATAGTATATTCTAAAAGTATTTCTGTTGAGAAATTGTTAAATTAATTGTAATATCTATAAATGCTATAAACATAAGGAAAAAGCTTTCAGGTTATAAAGGTTTTTCACGTTTCTTATCAAAGTAAGAACGAGTGAAATCCTGAGTCAGGTCAAGTTCTTCCTTTTTCAAGTGTGGGAAACCATGACGTTATAAACACTTGACACATACATTATTATTGCAATACTGTATACAACTACACGAAAATAATTTTATTTTAATTTACTACATTGTATGCACTCATTTCACAATACAGAGGCAAACTCTACACCTAAAAACAATTCTTAGAAAAAAGAAAAAACCCACAATATTTCGCTGTTACCACGGTTGCACAGGCAGGAATAATAAGACTGTGACAAAGGCTGTAGGACAACAATAAAACAGAGAAACAGTGAGGGGGAAATGGAGCGCTGTCTTGTACGGTCGCTTGTGGCTCAGGTGATATTGTACATGATATGAATGATAACAAAGGTTGTTTTGCACAATAGGTGTGTTTGGGAACCACTGCAGTAGATTGACAGCCTCCTTGTGTTTAATTGTGTAACGTGTGTGTGTGTAACACGGTGTGTGTGTAATGTGGTGTGTGTAACACTGTGTGCGTGTGTAATGTGATGTGTGTGTGTGTAATGTGATGTGTGTGTGTGTGTAACGTTGTGTGTGTGTAACACTGTGTGTGTGTGTGTGTGTAACATTGTGTGTGTGTAACGTTGTGTGTGTAACACTGTGTGTGTGTGTAACGTTGTGTGTGTGTGTGTACCGTGGTGTGTGTGTAACACTGTGTGGGTGTGTGTGTGTAACGTTGTGTGTGTGTGTGTGTGTGTGTGTAACATTGTGCGTGTGTAACACTGTGTGTGCGTGTGTAACACTGTGTGTGTGTGTGTGTGTGAAACGTTGTGCGTGTGTAACACTGTGTGTGTGTAACGTGTGTGTGGAACGTTGTGTGTGTGCGTGTGTAACATGGTGTGTGTGTAACATTGTGTGTAACACTGTGTGTGTGTGTGTGTGTAGCGTGGTGTGTGTGTAACATTGTGTGTGTAACACTGTGTGTGTGTGTAACATTGTGTGTGTAGCACTGTGTAACACTGTGTGTGTGTAACACTGTGTGTGTGTAACACTGTGTGTGTGTAACGTGGTGTGTGTGTGTAACATTGTGTGTGTGTAACGTGGTGTGTGTGTAACATTGTGTGTGTGTAACACTGTGTGTGTGTGTAACACTGTGTGTGTGTAACACTGTGTGTGTGTGTAACGTGGTGTGTGTGTGTAACATTGTGTGTGTGTAACATTATGTGTGTGTAACGTGGTGTGTGAGTAACATTGTGTGTGTGTAACACTGTGTGTGTGTGTGTAACGTGGTGTGTGTGACCACAGGAACCATCCAGAACAGCCTCAGAGGATTTCTCAGATCTTCCACAAACATCAGCAGCTGGGTCTGTTGGATCGCTGTAGGAGGATTAAAGCTCGTTCTGCTACAGATGACGAGCTGACCCTGACTCACAGGTGAGAGAGGTCATGTGACCAGCACGCTTTGTGTTCTTTGTGTACATCTGTGTATGTTCTGTGTTCAGCCTGCAGCTGGTCCAGCAGATGAAGGCCAGTGCTTCCATGAAGCCCAGAGAGCTGCACAAACTGGGAGAGAAGTTCAACTCCATCTTCATCAACCAGCACAGCTTCCACAGCGCCACGCTAGCAGCAGGAAGTTGTTTCAACGCCGTCCAGCACATCCTCAGTGGAGAGGTCATTACATCATGTTCTCTATAAAGTTAGAATAACTCCAACAATAAGTTTAGCTGTGTAACTATAATCAATAATCTGAAGGGTGATATCATCTGACAGGATTAGCAGCTAAAGGCTACAATGTTGCTAATAGTAGCTGAAAATGCTAATAGCATCTGTTTATGTGATAGCAGGAACTAAAATGCTCTCAGCAGCCTAAAGGTGCTTTCACACCAAACGTGACTGAAGTAACGCAATAACATTAAAATCAATGTAAATTATCTCAAGTTATCTCCCCTCAAGCGACGTGACGTGTAATTTGAGTAAAGCTGAAAAATCTGAACTTTTTAAGCGACTTCAAGTGACAAATCCCTCGACCTTCACTGTTTGCTGTAGCCCCTCCCTGTTCCCTCCCGTTTCAGTGCAGACGGCTGCAGCGGAGGCTGTACAACTTCCTCAGTTTATCAGAGCAAAATTAAAGCGGTTAACTTCTGAAAAACCACAGTAACTACTGATCATAACACATTCTGAGTGAATTCATCCTTTAATATCTCCGTAAGTTGATCATTTAAACCGTAAAAGCGGAGCAAGAAGGAAAATAAGTGATCAACCCTCTCTCTCTCTTTCTCTCTCTACCCTGTCACCGGCCACACACACACACACACACACACACACACACACACACACACTGGTGTTCGCATCACTGCAGCGATGAAGTGGTGGAGTGACCATAAAGCACCGCTATGTGCAAGTGACACATCAGGGGAGATGGAGGCTACTGCAGTGCTGTGGTTGCGTACGGGGTGAAAGCACCTGAAGGCTAACACTGTTAAGCTAATGATCACTACAAAGCTAAAAATGCTAAAAGGCTAAGAGTGTTTCAGTGTAGTTTAGTCCATGATGGCAGCTACAGGCTAACGGTGGTCAGCTGACCCTGCTGCTGAGCTGTGATTGACTGTTACCTTGTTTTATTATTCTATTGTGTTGCACTTGTACTCTTACCACAACTCTGTACAGCACTTTGTGATTTTATCTGCAAAAAGCGCTTTATAAATAAACTACTTACTTACTTACTTACTTACTTACCTGTGCAGGTGACTAACGGCGTGGCCATCGTGCGTCCTCCCGGTCACCACGCAGAGCGTGACACCCCGTGTGGTTTCTGTTTCTTCAACACGGCAGCGCTGACGGCGCGCTACGCACAGAAGATCTCCCAGGATGCACCGCTGCGAGTCCTCATCCTGGACTGGGACGTTCACCATGGCAACGGGACGCAGCACATGTTCGAGGACGATGACAGGTGAGTCGTGTCCACACGTAAACAACGCACCACACCTCTCTCACATGAACGTTTGTCTCCTCAGCGTCCTCTACATCTCCCTCCATCGTTATGACAACGGAGCCTTCTTCCCGTCCTCGGTGGACGCCGCTCCTGATAGGGTGGGCCTCGGCAAGGGGGCGGGGTTTAACGTCAACGTGGCATGGAGCGGCGGGAAAATGGGAGACTCCGATTACATCACTGCTTTTCACCGCGTTGTCATGCCGATCGCTGCAGAGGTAACAACAGATTAACTCACTGATTATAGATTTTACCTGATAGATCTCATGTTGTTTGTCATGATGATGTTATTGTTGTTGTTGATGTTTGTTGATCTTCGTTGTTGTTGTTAATATTAATTATCGTTGTTTTTTTGTCCTTCAGTTTAATCCTGGTCTAGTTCTGGTATCCGCTGGTTTTGACGCAGCTCGTGGTGATCCTCTGGGCGGGTACAACGTGACGCCGGAGGGATACGCCCACCTCACCCACATGCTTCTGTCATTGGCCGGGGGGCGTGTCCTGCTGATCCTGGAGGTGAGCTGTCCAATCAGAGGCCCTAAACCCTGACTCTAACTGTGATGTGTGACATCAGGGCGGATACAACCTCACCTCCATCTCCACCTCCATGGCCATGTGCACCAGAGTGCTGCTGGGAGACCCGCCCCCAACACTAGCCACGCCCCTTCTTCCTCACCACAGCGCCGTGACAACCATTCAGCAGGTCATCCGACACCACGCCCCCTACTGGGCGTCGCTGAGGATCTGCCGTGAGTGGATTTTTGTCCTCATAAATTACACACTGTGTATCTGATGATCAACTACACAGTGTGTACTTCCTGTTTGTTCTCAGTTCCCGAGTGTGTGCGCTCATCTCTTCCTGCCCCAAAGCATCGTCGGAAACGTAGTTCTAAAGCCAAAGGCAGGAATTCTGACAAAGCTCCGCCCCCTGCAGGCCTGGAGGAGTCGATGGTGAAGCTCACATTGAAAGTGAATCATTATTAACATATAAAATATAAACCATTGGCTTAACTTTGGCCCCGCCTCCACTGTGTCATCCAATCAGACGGAGACGCTGGATCAGCTGACTCAGGGATTGGGTTCTCTGGACATTAGTCAAAATTCAGCCAATCACACGCCACCTACATCCACTCGAGTGGGAGGAGCCAAGCCGTGGGTCCGCCTCAGCCCAGAGGAGAAGGCGGAGCCAAGTGACGCCTCGCCCAAGGCTGACCAATCAGTGGAAAGCATTCAGAGCCAGGTGAGTGCTGCTGTTGAGTAATTAGTTTGTTCATTTAGTGACACTGACCTCTCATTGGTTGATCGAAGGAAGGGGCGTGGCCTAATGTGACTACGGCTGAGTGGGCGGAGCCTCAGGAAGAGGGAGCGTGTGGTTGGTCAAAGCAACAGACTTCTCTGGAGCTGGTGGGCGAAGCTGAGGTGGGCGGAGTCTAAATAACCTTTGAATCTTAAAGTTCAGTGTGTGACGTGACCTCACCTGTTGATCAGAGCACGCTGTATGTGGTCGACCCTCTGCCCTGGTGTCCTCACCTGGACGCCGTTAGGCCCCTCCCCCCCTCAGGGATAGATGTCCTGCTGAGCTGTGACGACTGTGGCTCGGACGCAGAGAACTGGATCTGCCTCACCTGCTACCAGGTACGCCCTCAGAGGGTCACATGACCAGGTACGCCCTCAGACGGTCACATGACCAGGTACGTCCTGAGAGGGTCACATGACCAGGTACAGGTAGGCCCTGAGAGGGTCACATGACCATGTACGCTCTGACCTGAGTGACGCGTGTGTGCTCTCCCTCCAGGTGTTCTGTGGACGCTACGTGAACGAGCACATGGTGACCCACGGCGTGGTTTCCCAACATCCCGTCGTCCTGAGTTTCTCTGATTTGTCCGTTTGGTGCTACATGTGTGAGGCCTACGTTCACCACCAGGTGGGGCTGTGTTCTCACACACACAGGGAGAGATTTGTCTCAAAAATATTCACAAATATATCAACAATTTTCACATGTATTTTTCAGATTTCACGTGTCTTTTTTTTACATTTTCAAGTTTTTTAGATTTTCACGTGTTTCTCAGAAATGTCATTGACCCACAAATTACGCATGTGAAAATTGTGGATATACAGTGGTTACGGAAAGTATTCAGACCCTTTTAAATTTTTTATGATGTTTCATTGCAGCCATTTGCTGAAATCAAAAAAGTTCATTTTATTTCTCATTAATGTTACACTCAGAACCCCATCTTGACAGAAAAAAACAGAAATATAGAAATGTTTGCAAATTTATAAAAATAAAAAAAGTGAAATATCACATGGTCATAAGTATTCAAACCCTTTGCTGTGACACTCATATTTAATACTGTCCATTTCTTCTGATCCTCCTTAAGATGGTTGTGCTCCTTCACTGGAGTCCAGCTTTGTTTAATGAAACTGATTGATTGATTGATTGATTGATTGGGGAAGGCACACACCTGTCTATATTAGACCTTACAGCTCACAGTGCATGTCAGAGCAAATGAGAATCATGAGGTTGAAGGAACTGCCCATGGAACTCAGAGACAGAATTGTGGCAAGGCACAGATTTAACCAAGGTTACAAAAGAATTTCTGCAGCACTCAAGGTTCCTAAGAGCACAGTGGCCTCCATAATCCTTAAACAGAAGAAGTTTGGCACTGCTCATCACCTGCCCAATACAATCCCAACAGTGAAACATGGTGGTGGCAGCATCATGCCGTGGGGGTGTTTTTCAGCTGCAGGGACAGGGCGACTGGTTGCAATTGAAGGAAAGATGAATGCGGCCAAGTACAGAGATTTCCTGGAAGAAAACCTCTTCCAGAGTGCTCAGGACCTCAGACTGGGCTGAAGGTTCACCTTCCAACAAGAAAATGACCCTAAGCACACAGATAAAATAACAAAGGAGTGGCTTCAGAACAACTCTGTGACCATTGTTGACTGGCCCAGCCCCAGCCCAGACCTAAAACCTACTGAGCATCTCTGGAGAGACCTGAAAATGTCTGTCCACCAACGTTCACCATCCAACCTGACAGAACTGGAGAGGATCTGCAAGAAGAATGGCAGAGGATCCCCAAATTCAGCTGTGAAAAACTTGTTGCATCATTCCCAAGAAGACTCATGGCTGCACTAGCTCAGAAGGTGTTTCTACTCATTACTGAGCAAAAGGTCTGAATACTTAAGTAATACCATGTGATATTTCAGTTTTTCTTTTTTAATACATTTGCAAACATTTGTACATTTGTTTTTTTCTGTCAAGATGGGGTGCTGAGTGTAACATTAATGAGAAATAAAATGAACTTTTTTGATTTTAGCAAATGGCTGCAATGAAACAGAGTGAAACATTTAAAGGGGTCTGAATACTTTCCGTACTCACTGTATTTGTGAATATTTATGCAAGATATCTCTAGCAATACATTTACACGCTGGATGCTGATTGGCCGAGGGCTCCACAATACCATCATAAACTTTGTTTTCTGCTCCTCAGGTTTTGTTTGAGGCTAAAAACGCTGCGCACTGCGCCAAGTTTGGAGAGCAGATTCCTCTGTGGAGCTGAGATGATGATGATGGGATTCCTGAGCGGCGTTCCCATTGGTTACCAGCAGTAGTTGGCACTTTGAATTCATGTTAAAACCTGTGACACAAAAAGTGAAGAGAAACATGTTATTTTAAAGCTTTTTATAATCATCACCTCAGATCTTTTATTTTGAAGGACAAAGATAATAAACAGGGCTGTTAGGGCAGTTTCCTGTTTTTTTTGTGATCAAAGTGTTTGTTGAAGCACGTTTAAGGAAACATTTCTACAAACTGTGCCAAATTTAACATTTTAGGCAAAAAAATATGTTTTTCCATGTTTGAACAGTTGAGACATGTTTATATCTGATCACTGCTGATGTTTCTGTTAAATTAAAACATTCACAATCAAAACAAGACTTCTGACTGTATTTACTTACTTTGTGACTGTCAAACATTTTTATTTCTAATGTTATAAATGAAATAAATTAAAAGGCCATTAAGAATGAAATGGAAGCTTGTATGTAAATCACAGACGGTGCACTTCCTGGTCTGTCCTCCAGAGGGCGGAGCTTCCCTGTCCGACCTTCATCCGCATCCTCCTCTGCTCGGACACGTGACTGCTGCAGGTCTATGTCTTTCTGCTCTTTTTGTTTTATTAACTCCGTTTTTGTCTGTTTTTAAATCACAGACGTTATTCTGTGACGTCATATTGTCTGATGCTGCCGCCCGTGACGTCATCAAACACCGCAGCTTCACACGTTACCGCCTTATTTTTTTTTCTGCTGTGGATTTATGAGATTTTCATTCATTTCAGCTTCATTGTGCGCGTTCCGTGTGAAGTGCGTGTGTTTTTGTTCTAATCTCACGTGTTTTTCTGTTTTTTAACGTGATTATTTGGATTATTTTTATTGAATGTGATATTTCTCTCCTGTGTTGTTGTTTACTATTTATTCTACCGGATGTTTCGTTACTTAATGCATGTTATGTGTTTGTATTATAAATATTCATATTGCGTAGATTTGACAGGATTTTGTGTAAATGCCAGTGATTTTGGAAGAAATTTCTGATATTTTTTCTGTGATCTTCGGGTTCTGCTCAGTGTTACAGACTAACATTGTTCATCACATCACTTTTTATCTGAGTCTCGCTTTTGGGTCTTATACAGCGTGTTTTTCTGTTAGAAACGTTAGATTTAACATGTAGTTTCTGTAGGTTTGTGTATAAATGTCAACAATTAGTTTACGATGGATGAACGTGTGTGTGACGATAACGAGAAAATGTTTTGGAAAGTAAAAAAGACAAAAGCATCATCATGTGTTTATTTGACTTTAAAGAGAAACTAAGCACAAAAACACTGTTTTACGTGACGTAGCTGAAATCTTGACATTTTATTCAACGTATTTAAATTAAACCCCCCACCTTTTCTTCCTGTGAGGCGGACGTGCTAACCCCTATTCCACCGTTCGCCCAATTTGTCAAATTTTGTAGTAAAATGTGAGAGTGAGTGCCCTCTGTGGGTTAAACACTGCTATTGTAAATGAAAGTTTCTATTGGCTGAGAACAGAGGTTTGTGAGGTCTTGGAGGCTTCTTACATCACGGTTAGCCACGCCCCTATAAAGACGAGGAATATGAAAGCCCCATCGCAACAAAACTTAACCTTCATTTAAAATTGAAAATGGTAAATATTCTTTAATGGAGACCACTGAGAATTGAAAAGATAGGCTCCGCCCCTTACACATCATCATAGATAGTGATGTGTCAGATGGCGATACATGGCCCCTCCCTCACTATGGGACAGTTTCCTATTCCTTCATTAGTGTTAATAACTGTACAGATCACGGCTGGATATCTGAATGTTTTATTTTGTAGGAGCATCTCAGCCTTTACTTTGAAAGCTGTATCAATCACAGAGAAACAGGAAGTGAAGGTTATTGCTGTGTTTGCATGTTCTCTCTCTCTCTGTCAGTGATGTGCGCCTCACCCGCCCTCTCCGACTTGTCCGACCTGTCCCGTCTTTATCAGACAGAGTTTGTTCGCAGCGCGCGGGCCGTGGGCGTTTTGTGGGCCGTGTGCACGCTCTGCTTCGCCGTCATTCAGGTGGTGATTCTGGTTCAGCCCGCATGGATCGGAACCTCAGATAGTCCTCAGCCCGGAGGAACCCTGGGACTGTTCCAGGTACTTATCCTAGCTTAACTTATCCTGGCTTAACTCATCTTAGCTTAACTTGTCCTATCCCAATTTATCTTAACCTGACGTATCCTAACCTGACTTACCTTAACCTAACTTATCCTATCTTGACTTATCCTATCCTGACTTAACCTACCCTGACTTTTCTTATCTTGACTTAACCTAACCTAACTTAGCCTATTCTGACTTATCCTATTTTGACTTATCCTATCCTGACTTAACCTACCCTGACTTATCCTATCTTGACTTATTCTATTCTGACTTAGCCTATTCGAACTTATCCTATCTTGATTTATTCTATCCCGACTTATCCTATCCTGACAGCCTTTTCTAACTTATCCTATCTTGACTTATTCTATCCTGACTTATCCTATCCTGACTTATTGTATCTGGACCTTTCCTGTCTTGACTTATTGTATCCTGACGTACCTTAACCTGACTTATCCTATTCTGACTTATCTTATCTTGACTTCTCTGGATGTTAGTCATCCTTCCTTACGTTGCCTGTTCTGTGTTGCGTTGCCAGGTTTGTCTGGACTCAGGCTGGCCCGTCCCAGAGTGTCGTGGTGGTTTATCGTCTCTGTCTCCGTTGCCGTCCTTCCAGTCGGTGGCGGTGCTGGTGTGTGTGTCTCTTTGGGCCGTTTGGACCAGCGTGGTGTGTCTGTGTCTCTTCAGGTTCTGCAGCGCGGCCACGGTTTATAAGATCTGTGCCTGGTTACAACTCAGCGCTGGTCAGTAGCTACTGACACAACCTGGTCCACCTGCCCTCTGGTACTGACCCATAGAGAACGCATTAATGTGTCTGTGTGCGTGTCTGTGTGTGTGTGTGTGTGCAGGGTTCTGTTTGGCTCTGGCTTGTGTTTTATTTCCAGACTCGTGGGACAATCCTGAGATGAAATCTCTGTGCGGAAACACGGTGAGCGTTCACACTCACACTGTTCATGTTCTAACGTTAAACTGTGGTTAGTTTGATCCTGGATCAGCTGATCACATAGAGGCAGCGCCCCCTGCCAGGGTTGTGGTCAATTAGAATTATAATTGCGTAATAATCATTAATTTCAATTATGACATAATTGTAATTGAAAAAAATCTGTTGCTGTTGTAATCATATTTTAATTGTAATTGAGTTCAGATAATTGTTCTCGTTGGAGTTCATATTATTTTTCAGTGATAATGACACGTATGTCATCTCATAGGGGCAATGTCAAGGATGTGCAGTCGACCTTTTTTGGAGCCAAAATGTCAAGGTCAAGGTCGCGTCAAGTGTCAAAAAACAAATTTTTCCATCTCTATGAATATTTATTGTACAAGTTTGATGCTTATATTCATGAAAAGCTCATTTCAAGTAGAGTATTTTATATAATTGGACCAAAGCTGTACAACCTACCAGTAAAAAGATTGGTGAGGTCAAAGTTCATGACATCACAATATAACTTGGCCACAAATTGAGATCCAGTGCTCAGACTGGTACCATTGAACAACAGACTGGTACCATTGAACAACATTTCCTTTCAAAGTGTGACCTTGACTTTCACTCAAGTTCATTTTTAAGGTCAAGGTCAGTCTTCTGTTTTTCCTGTATTATGACTTTCAATTTAATTAGTAAAAAGAACAAACTTGTCAACAAATCCAGATACAGGTTGTCATTTTTGCCAGTTATTTCCAGGTATTGTCTACTTAACTTTGTAATTGGCATGAAAATTCTATAGAAACTGTCATTTACAATTTAATTACATGCAAACCATGTTACAGTTCTGTCTTACACACATACGTAGTTAATAATTGTTTTTAAAAAAACTTACCTGTCACTTGCCTTCAGGATAATTTTTTTTAAAAATAGGGGTATAGTGACAGAAAAAAGGCTCAGACGCCCACTCCAAAAATATTAATACCAATATTATCATTGTTTAGGAAGCCTAACAAGGTACCCAAGAGATGAGAAACTGATTAGATGATGGATAATATTCATTAGTGTATTTTACAGCTGATTTAATACATTGGTCAAACTGACCCCTTAGCATTAGAGATGCTAACAGAAAGCTAACACAAGAGGATGTTTTACGTTTAAACATATTGACTTTCAGTGCAAAAATAATAATTGTAATTGGGGAAAAGGCAGTTCACCATAATCATAATTGAGTTGTAATTGAACATGGATAAATAAAGATGTAATTGTAAATAAAAAATGTCATTGACCCCAACCCTGGCCCCTGGGCCCCTGCTGTCCTGACGTTAACCTGTGGTGTATGTGTCAGGCGGGGAGCTTCTCTCTGGGTCGCTGCTCTGTGCACTGGGCCTACATCCTCGCCATCCTCGGCATCCTGGACTACGCTACGTTAGCCACGTTAGCATTCGTCCTCGCTAACAGACAGGATGCCCTGCTGCCGCCCGACACTCAGGAAGGTGAGAGAGGGAGGGAGGGTCACTACTGCCCCCTACTGTTAGAAGTAACATTAAATCCCCTTCAAAATAAAAGCACAGATCTTTCATGTGATATTGATGAAATCAGACTAAAGAAAGGTGTGTGTGTGTGTGTGTGTGTGTGTGTGTGTGTGTGTGTGTGTGTGTGTGTGTGTGTGTGTGTGTGTGTGTGTGTGTGTGTGTGTGTGTGTGTGTGTGTGTGTGTGTGTGTGTGCGCGTGCGTGCGCAGTGACCTCAGGGCTGCTGATGGAGGCGTGACTTCTGAGACGAGGCTTTGATATGTCACCGTGGTAACGTCATCATAAAGACACCCCAGAGCTCCAGAATGAAGTGTGTGGGAATAAACTATGGTCAGATTCCAACGGAAGCTTAAAATATAGAGTGTCATATATAAATTCATATTCTATTTTACTGCTAATGTTTCGCATTTATTTAATAATAACTAAACTGTATTGACACATCCATGTTTTGGATTAGCATCAGAAGACTGTTGTGTTCAGTGCTTTACTAATAAAGTTAATTGAAATGGAATTAACAGATATTATATATTAAAAAATAAATACATATTTAAGTTATATTCAATATATTAGCTATAATATATGTATTTTATGTAGTTTGTTTGTTTGTTTTTTCATAAACACACTGTTAGTTTCTGGCTAGCTTGTAGCAGTTTAGGTAAAGCTAGCTAAAAATATTAGCCTATAGTTATAAAAAAATGCTACAAAAAGAAAAAAGTTACAAAGTCAAAATAATTTACCGTAATATTCAACAAGTGCTTTCATATAGTTTATAAAGTGTTTTTAAAGTGAAATAACAGAAGTTAGCAAATGTTAGCCTAGTTTTAGTTTCCTTTTAGCTTCCTCGTTTATTTAGGTTATTCAGGTTCAACTTCAAAAAAATTGATTGAATATCAGTTTTTAGTCTGTCTGTAGCTGTTAGCTTAACGTTTAGCTTAGCTTCTAGTTAACTTGTAGCTATTATTAGCTCAGTTAGCCTAAGGTTTAGCTCGTTGAATTAGGCATTTTAATCCCAAAGTATGAAAAATAATATAAAGTAAAACATGTTGCCGTAATGTGAACAATATTATAACAAGAACAAGTGAAAAAATCTTTTGTTTATAAAGTGGTTAGTAAAAAACATTTTAGCATGCATTAGCTTAATTTTACCCTCACACTATTGTAAAGCCTACCCTTAGTGTTCAGTTATCAGTATCAGCTTCAATTTGAGTTCATAGAAGCTTAGGGAAGTTAAGTGTTAGCTTAGCTTTAGCATAAAATCTGTTTCACTTTAGACTTAGCCAATAACAGATGAGATGCTAATAACACTTAAACCAGCTTCTAGCATCTGAATTAAGCTAGGATACCTTAGGGTGACCACAGTTTGACTCAATTCAGTTTTGTAAATGTGTTTTTGTCTTTATAACAAAGAATAGACCCTTTGATTGTTTGTAAACATTGTGATGTAATTTGTTGGGCGGGGCTTAGCCTCGAGGCAAAGCTACAATTGTCTTCGTTTTTTCTGAGCACAAGTGTCCGCTGGAATCCTATAAAACTTTAATTTATGTCCACCAACATACATCCTATTCTAGCACCCAAACACACAAGACGACATTGTAAAGCTGTAACATTACTAGCCTCCAGTCTTTAGCCAGCGGCGTTTCCTGTTTTAGCCTCCAGCCGTCACTCATGATGTGGGCCATTAAGGGGTCTATAAATCAGAGGTAACTAAAGTATTATTATAAATAAAATATAATAAAGTAGGAAACATGAAGATGAAATTAATCAAGTGTTAATGTGTTAATAAATATTGTCTGTTTTGTATTTGATGTTTATGTTCCACCAAAATACAAACATTCATACCATGTGACCAGTTTCATAATTTTTGGGGGGAATTTAATTATGAGATTATGTGATAATAATTTTATTTTACATTAAAAAACTGAAGAAAAGGTTTTTATTCAAATGTATCATAATCTATAATTTATAATATAAATCAGCATTTTTTTTTTTTTTTAATTATCATGATACATTGTGTTTTGTTTAATTTATTATACATTTGCTTATAAAGTTAATCTCACTCAGATCTTTAGTATTCAAAATCTTCAAATTATTATTAAAAAAAAAAAAAAAAAAAAAAAAAAAAAAAGACATGACAAAAACATCCAAAACAGCAATTCTAAGAAATGGGGATGAAGATCTATTTTAGATCTTTTAAAAAAATTATTTTGAATGCACTAATATTTAGATTTTTTAATTTAAACGTGAGATTTTAACTTTAACTAAATAAAACGTGTTCATCTTTAATGAAGGCAGCAGATCATTTAAAACCTGATGATTCAGCAAGGCCTCAGTAAAGGTATCGTTGTGTGTATATTGTGTGTGTGTGTGTGTGTGTGTGTTTCTCTGCAGACTCACACACTTTTAGTCTTTTTCTTCAACTTTATTTCCACAGTAAAATCACAGTGGTCAAACACTGAAGCACACACAGACGAGGAACAACAGCTGTTTCCATGGTTACCATCTCCGTCCGTCACCACAGAAACCAAATTATTTTAGTTTACCTTAGTGAAGTTCATGCTCAACTTAGTAGAGGTTGGATTATCTGGTAAAGTTGGTTGAACTTAATGAAGGGCCTGGTCTGACTGGTTAACTTAGTTCAGGTTTATTTGGTTAACGTAGTTAAAGTTTATTTGGTTAACTTATTTTAAAGTAAGTTACGGTGCAGGTGAGTGAGCTTGTGGCTCACGCTGAGGCTCATGGGTAATAATATGATGGCGTTCTTCACTCCCTCATGTAATCCAGGATCTGCTCCATCAGTATCTGGGGGTCAAAGGTCAGGGCTCTCCTCCTACGACTCCCTGCACGCCGCTCTTCCTCCTCTTCCTCCTCTTCCTCCTCCAGCCGCTTCACCCGGAGGAGGGGGGGGGCGTTGCTAGGAGACGGAAGAGGCTGGTCGTCAAGGGAACGCCGGCTCCTCCTGTGGGTGGGGCCAGAGGTTTTGAAGGACAGGTCCCTCCTCAGTCGAGGTCGAGCAGGGACGGGTTGGAGGTTGTCAGGGGTAACGCTGGACAGTATCCTAGCAACAAGCCTCCTGTGATGATGTCAGTAACACAGATTTATTATTATGATCCGTTTATTATGGGATGGTGTGCGTGTTACCTCAGCACTTCCTGGTCTCTACCACTCTGTTGTAGTTTTTCCATTCTGCACAAACACAAACATCTAAACTTCAATACCCACAATCCTCCAGTGAGGCTGATGACATCACAGGCTCCTCCCCCTCACCTGTTCAATAAGGTTTGAGCAGCTTCTCCTGTCTCATCGTAGTCCTGAAAGTTCCTCTGAGGACCCTGGTCTTCCTCTTCATCCTCCTCTTCCTCCATCACCTCCATCCCGCCTGGACCGACCAATCCCGAGCTCCGAGCCTCGTTCAGGAGGCGGAGCAAAGCCACCAGGTACGCTGCGGGAGCATTTGATTGGTTTGTATTAGTTTGTAACAAAAACATAAAGACATGAAGCTCACCTGCTCGCTGCTCCGCCTCCTCCTCCCTCCTCTGGTCTCTCTCCACCAATCGCTGCAGGGCCTGCTCCAGGCTCCTCCCCCTCCAGTCGTTTGATCGGTAGTACAAGTTGTTGGCCCCGCCCCCTTGTCCTGCCACCTGGTACGACATCATTTCGTCTTCGTACGGCTGCAGGTCTCTGCGCTGGCGTCTGACTTCGCCCATCGAGACATCTAGTCCACGCCCCCCTCTGCCACGTGACGAAGGAAAAGGCTGAGTGAGGAAGGTCAGAGGTTAACGCTATTAGTGTGTGTTACATGTATGTTCTTGTGTGTGTCTGATCGGTTATTGTTTGAAAACACAGAAGCTCCGCCCCTTTACTCTTTGACCCTGCTGAGTAAGCGCTCTAAGCCAACCAATCATGTGCGATTGAAATCGGAGCCACCAGTTTAGAAGCTTTATAAAGCTCAATGTTTTAACGTCTCAAATGTAATAACACAATGAGACAAACACAACACATGAAACAAGGACTAAAAAAGTACTTTTCCTGCTGTGGATGGATGGATGTGTAATAATAATTGTGCAGTGTTGAGGTAAGGAAGAGGAGGAGTAATGATGAAGGTTTAATGGTGCAGACAAGGCTGAAATAATGGGCTTTGGCATCACGAGCTGATTCTGCAGCAGATTTAATTTCCTGATCAGTTTGTTAGGAACAAACACAATGTGTCAGTCAACAGGATTAGACACTGTTACACTGTTAGTGTGAGTGATGAAGAGGAACAAAGCAGAGTCTCAACCAGCAGGTAAACCAGTAAAACCAGTATAATGCCAGTATAACACTGCTGTTCTGTTTAAACTGGTGTCTGTTTTAACTGATGACCAGTTAACACTCATCAGCAGATGGTATGTCTTCGCAGAATAATGTGAGCATGTTTACATTTAGCACATTTAAACTAGCGCTGGGACTTTATCGCATTAATTGCGATAATAAAAAAATAACGCACAAAAATATGTATGCAGTTAATGTTTTGTTTTGATTTTTTTTTTTCACTCCAAACAGCGTGGAACCTTTCCCATTTCAGCAGTTTCCGGTATACCCATAAAGCTGAGGCACAGACCACAACACAAGAAACAGGAGAACCAGAGGAGAAGTCATTGCTGTGTTTCGTGGGCGTAAATTTTAGTTTAAATAAAAACACTGGATGGAAAACTAAAGCCCAGTTGTGTGAAAATTGATTGAGAAAGAGTTTGTGGATCAGTGGAGCTCGGCTAGCCTCAGCTAATGCTAAAGATGTAGCAGCTAGCATCTCAATGCTAAACATGTAGCAGCTAACACCTCAATACTAAACTAGCGCCTCAATGCTGAACATGTAGCAGCTAGAGCCTCAATGCTAAGCTAGCACTTCAATGCTAACATGTAGAAGCTAGTACCTCAATGCTAACATGTATCCGCTAACACCTCCATGCTAACATGTAGCAGCTAGCAGGGACAATGGTCCTAGTGGAGCAGACAGTGTCTCCAATCCACACTGACACTCAGACAGGGTTCAGAACCAATAATAAATCCATGAGTGACAAATGATCAAAGTCAGTGATAAATGATTGTAGTGGTAGAGGATGTGGGCGGGGCTAGAAGCGCTGCTACAGATAGCATCGTCTGACCAAACTTATCAACTGTTATGTAGAAAAACTATTTCAGACTAAATTCATCATCTTCATCAGTTGTTCTGTTTATTTCATGATTTCCACAGATATTATAAATATTTTACACTGTTCAGTTTATATTTCTCTAGAATGTTTTGAACTAAGTGATGTTTTTTTATTTCAATACAAAAACACATTTGTTCTAGAAAGTTTACTAAAAATCCAGAAAAGCATGAATATATCTTAGTTAAATGTAAGTTAGTGCTTTGTGAACAATGTAATCATACAATTCTTTACTCATATTACACATTATGTTAGCATCCTGTGATAGAAATAATAAACACTATTTAGTTGTTTAAGATCTTTTAATAATTTCATTGATTCAGTCAGATATCAACATACATGTAAACTGGAAAACGTTGTTTCTAGTGTCAAATATTGTCATTAAATTAATTTAGATTAATTCATTACAAATTCTCTAATTAATTAGATTTTAAGCGACTCACACCACTAGTTTAAATATCCTAAACCAGGACAAACAGGTGATAGATCACCTTGACAAGCCCCTCCTCCTTAACCATTAGACACCACTGCGCTCAACATGAGAGATGAGCTCTAACTGCACAAACACACACACACACACACACACACACACAGGAGGATAGATGGTCCCCTTGTGTAACACATAATCAGTTGCCGTGGGTTATCACCTTCTGTTGCCATGGTAGCAACAGCTCAAATCAAATTATCAGTTCCACACACACACACACACACTGATAGTGATATGCATATGCACTGCATTCATAACAGCTCAGATCAATTTGATCAGTCGAGACACACACACACACACACACCGTGATGTAACAGTGATTAGATGTTTGTCTCTCAGCATCAGTATCAGGTTACCATGGTGACACAGCAGAGATGATTAATCAAGGCGTTAAGAAAACAACAACAGGAGTGTGTATGTGTGTGTGTGTGTGTGTGTGTGTGTGTGTGTGTGTGTGTGTGTGTGTGTGTGTGTGTTACCTGGGTGGTGTGTATCAGAGCGGCGCTGAGCAGCAGTAGGCTGAAGGACGACATGCTTCAGACTCAACAACACACACACACACACACACACACACTGCACTGTGATTTAATACCAGAGAGAGAGAGAGAGGGAGGGACAGAGGATGGAGAGAGAGAGAGGGAGGGAGGGAGGGGGCAGAGCTACTGTATATACAGTATATAAACATACTAGATCTGTTGTTGATGAATGGATTCATGGATGATTTTGGTTCATTTAGAACGATTTGATCTGAAACAATTCAGTAACTTTTTATCTAAAATACTAATGTGTACAGTGTGAGTGAAATAAATCACTGATAATGGACAGTAATAGGTGAGCTTTACAGCTCAGTTTAAATTAACAGGATGTTAACTTTTCAATAATCACTACAATTTCAATAAAAATACATATGAGGTTTACCTGACTCTCCTGATCGTTTTTGTTTATTTATTTTAGATTGTTAAGAAGGAGCACGGTAGCTTAGTGGTTAGCACGTTCTCCTCACAGCAAAAAGGTCCTGGGTTCCAGCCCTGGGGTGGACACTTTCTGTGTGGAGTTTGCATGTTCTCCCCGTGCTGCGTGGGTTTCCTCCAGGTACTCCAGCTTCCTCCACAATCCAAAAACATGACAGTTATGTGGATTGAAGTCTCTAAATTGCCTGAAGGAGTGAATGTGAGTGGTTGTCTGTCTGTGTGTTAGCCTGTGATGGACTGGCGCCCTGTTCAAGGTGCGCACTCGCCTAGCGCCCAGTGTGAGCCAATGATAGGCACCAGCGGACCCTCACAACCCTGAAATAGGACAAAGCCAGTCTGAAAATGGATGGATGGTATCTGTTTAAAAAAATTACCTTTTTATTTTTTGTTAAAACTTTATTGAAACATTTACAGGACATGGAAACAAACAAAATGCTTCAAAGTGTAGCTGTCAAAGTTAACGCGTTAACGCCAGAGCTTAATTTGGGCTGGATCCTGTCAGAGCAAGGTGCAGCTCCTCCCAGCAAGTATTTGATTGGGTCCGGCACCTCATTTAAAAAGAAAAGAAAAATCCAACATTTTTTTACCTTTTGGTGTTTTGATTAAATTTCCAAGTATTATATTTGAACAGCTGTGTCTCTTATTGAGTTGAAATCACTGGAAATTTCATGGTAAACACAAAATTGAATGTAGACAGTGCAAGTGAGGAAGAGAGGGGAAAGTCAGGCCACGCCCCCATGCTCGGTCTCATGTGTGATTTTGCACAAACAATGTTTCTCTGTCAGCTTGGAAGACAGTAGAAAATGGCAACAAAAAAAAAAAGGCAGCTGAATTTAAAGGGCTTGCTGGGCTGCAGGTTCAAATCCACTGTGGGACCTTGAGCAAGTTCTCTACACCTAATTGCTTCCAGGACTCTCTTGAGATGATTAATCTCAATGAGACTTTCCTGGTTAAATAAAGTTTAATAAAATAAAATAAAAAGCCTGAGGTAAAGCTTGTTTCTGTGAAAATTGCGGAGCAGCAGCAGTTAGCGTGGGAGTAGCATCACCTGTAGCAAAGATGCTAATGCAGGAGAACCTGCCTCCATCAGACAGGACACAGGAGGAGAACTCAGGGTGGACCCAAAGATGAGCTGCTAATATTGGCTTATGAAAGACAAGGCAGGCCTCGGCTGTGAAATATGTTAAAAAGATGAGAGGATACAAAGTTCTCCATGGTGTGTTACACATTTCACTCTAATAAACTGTTTCTATTTCTGTTGATTCAGTGGTTAATTACAGTCAGATTTAAAATGTATAATATGTATAGTAATACTTATTTATGATATATATATATTATATATAGTGTATTGCATACATAATATAATACATACAATACAATATTATATGTAACATTCAAAGTTAAATAATGACTTTATTAACAGGTAACAGATGGAGGCAGATATTTTTTACAATTTATTGAAACTCGTCACTGAATAAACACAGCAGGCTGACAGGCAGGGAGAGAGAGGGGCGTGTTTCCATAGCAACAAGTCACATCATCATCGTCGTCAACAACAACACTGTCGTCATGGTTACTGGTATCATCACACCGGGATATTATTACATCACTGAGGCCAAGGAGAGCAGAACAAAAACAGGAAGTAGAGATATTAAAAAGATACGCCCACTCCCCTCCCACACACACACACACACACACACACACACACACACACACACACACACACACACCTGTACAGGTTACAGTGGATTCACACCGATCATCAGCTACTGAACACCACGAGCAGGAAACACGTCACCATGCTGAAGAAGAAGAAGAAGATACCCACACCACGAACAGAGAGCGCCCCAAAGAAGAGGAGGAGGATGATCAGGGTTTAATGTTCCACAAACGCTAATAAATAAAACGGATTAGTGGAAACGTCCATCTGAAGTGTTTAAAGTTTCTACACATTCATGTGCTTTTATAGTTTTAATTCACATTATATTAACTTTTTCTTCTCTTTTCTCTCCTTCCCTTAGAAAGATGTAGGGGTTACCATGGCAACCAATCTCTCAGCAGGTGATTTGCCAGTTTTTTTGGTGACAGATATGAAAGGTTTTTGTTGTTTTTTACACTGAGATGTTTTGAAAGTTTAAAAACAGGAAAAAAAAGCTTTCAATATCAGCTGAAGAAGTTTTAAAGGTTTAGACACATGAGGTGTGACACACACACACACACACACACACACACACACACTGCAAAGCTCAGAGATTAGGAGCCATTTTGGACCCAGTTTGCAGTTTTCAGGATCATTGAAACTCAAACTCCAGGAGAATTCTACGGAGCTCTGAAAGGGGCAAAAATAGCCAAAATGTCCGACACTCACAGAGAAGTGTAACATGAGCGTGTAAAATTATTGTCCCTTCAGGGCCTCCGTAGGATTCACGTTCAATTCCAGAGAGGAGTGAGAAACTGTTGGTGTGTGTTTGTGTTTCTTTTGTGTTGTTGTGTGTTGCTCCTGATGAAGTCTGACAGGTCAGATTTAGTGTGAAGATATTTATGGTCTAAGTCCAGATTGTCTTCAGGTGGAGAACAGGGAACACCATGTGATCATGTGAGGTTTATAAGTACTTTTGGATTTAGGGGCGGGGCTTAGCAACAGGAAACAGCGCAGCTCACATTTCCATCCAAAGTTAAAGTAAAACCATACAAATGTTTACACACACGCACACACACACACACACACACACTGTGGATTTGTTCTTTAAACTCTTTTTACATCATTTAGAATAAACATTTAACCCTAAAACTCTTAACCCCCCCAAACCTTTAACATATCATACTCTGAACCTCTAAACCTTTCACCCCCACCTTTAACCCCCACCCACCCATTAACGTTGCAGACAAACAGGAGTGTTGCACTGTTGATCAATTGCAGACAACTGTTTGGTCTTTTTTCCTGCAAAGAGAAAAAAATTAACTGATTTTAATTTAGCAAATATAACTAGTTAGTGTTGTGTGTGTTCTTTGAGTTATGTTGTCTAGTGTGTCACATGTAGTGTGTTGTGTTGTGTGTCATGTTGTGTATCTTCATGGTGAGGAAGAAGAAAACTTAAAGATGAATCCTTGTGTTCCACCAATTACAGACGATAAATGTGTTCCTTTCTCTGAGAGAAAGAAACTCCACACAGAGAGCACTACACATGTTTGATTAGCTTAGCATGTAGCCAACAGTTACATGTGTTTGGTTAGCTTAGCATGTAGCCACCAGCTCCACATGTTTGGTTAGCATAGCTTGTATCCACCAGTCCCTTGTGTTAGTTAGCTTAGCTTGTATCCACCAGTCCCTTGTGTTAGTTAGCTTAGCTTGTATCCACCAGTCCCTTGTCTTAGTTAGCTTAGCACATAGCAGT
This sequence comes from Gouania willdenowi, assembly GCF_900634775.1. Classification (NCBI taxonomy): domain Eukaryota; kingdom Metazoa; phylum Chordata; class Actinopteri; order Blenniiformes; family Gobiesocidae; genus Gouania; species Gouania willdenowi. The sequence goes on along the minus strand of NC_041050.1, from coordinate 38,770,874 downwards.
GCTGTCTGAGCAGGGTTAAACGGTCAAAGGGCAAAAGAAGGCAGTTTGAACCAATTATATGACCCCGTCATGTAATTAGTTCAAACTACCTTCTTTTGGTTGAATGGTTGATCAGATATTGATCAATGATCCCTAAACATTCATAAACTCTGATTCTGTGATCTAACTCACACGTTGTGTTGTTTACATCTGATTGGAGAAGGAGGTTGGCGCCCCCTGCTGGCCGTAGCCCTGCCCGTACTCGGCCTCCTGAACATTAGAGAAACAAGTGTTATACTGCAACTTTATGACAGTAGAAGAAGAACACATGGTTCTGACAGTAGAAGAAGAAGAACAGCACCTGGTTGTAGTTAGGCTGGTAGCCTCCTTGATTGCTAGCGTACGGGTCCTGCTCATAGCTGGCCTGCTGTTGGCCGTCGGCCGCCACAGGGGGCTTCCCCTCTGGGGGCGGAGCCCTCATAAAGGGGGCAATGATGCCAGTTTCCTTAAAGACAAACCAGAGGTTTCCTACCCACAGGACCAGATTAATGAAGCCGAAAGCCTGTGAAACACAGTTAGCATCTGTTAGCATCTGATTCTCAGAATCTGATCTAACCTGATGTGAGCTAATCTAAAGTATTCTGTTGTGAGTTATGCGTTAATGAATCTAAACGTTAATTCTAACCACTGAGGTGTTGAGGCCAGACATCACGGGGTCGTGAACTTCACGACATCGGTTAGCATCAGCATCACAGGCCGAGATCAGAGTGATGACTTTATCTGGATCAGTGGCGGTTTTCACATCAGAGAGACCTTTGGCCCACGCTGCGGAACTGACCAACCACATGAAGGCAAAGACCGCCGTCACTCCCAGGTCCTGATACCAGATAACACGAGAACCAGAAGGTTAGGAACACCAACAACACACGTAATTACATGATAACATGAGGACCAATGAGGACAGAGGGGTGGAGCTTCTTACGATCAGAGGTCCTTTGTTGTTCTCCTTGTACTTCTCAAAGAAGAATGCGTAAACGCAGAGTGCCGCCGTGGCGTAAAGGAACGCAAACACACCGATGGTTACAAAGAATTCTGCCGAGGAAGAATAATCTCCGACCAGGAAGAGCCGCTGCTTTCTTCCCCCTGAGCATTTGGGAGCGTCGAAGTAAACCTGGTGCAGTCTGAGAGCAGAGGTCAAAGGTCAGAATGCGTCTTAAAGCCAAATAATTAATTTTCATCAAAGGACTTCCTCAGTCCAACCTCCGCCCCAAGCCCCGCCCCCTCACTTTAGCTGCTGAGTGACACCAGCTGGTCATTAGTTAACACAGACACCAGTTTGAGCAGAGCAGCAGTGATGGTGTTGTTCCAGTCTGTTACTGGTTAGGGTGATACCAATACTGGTATTGGTACTGCACCAATATACTTACGTATACCAGGTTCCTCGATACCAGGAACCGATACCAATTGCATCCATTGGCTTTGAATGGTGGCGTGTCATTTCTGTTGTATTTTTTTCCCCACACTTGAAATTTCAGTTTCATAGTCATTTAAAAAAATTAAGTTATTATTATTATTATTTATAATAATCATTTTTAATTATTTTTTTTATTTTGTATCTAATATATAAACATTTGTTGAAACAAGCAGAAAAAGAACAAAGTAAAATCTGCCTCCAATTCAGTGCATTTTGTTTAATATTTTTTTGTCTTTGTGATACCAGTACATTCCTAGTTATACTGGTTTGTACTGGTTTGTGTACTGAGTTTTACTTTGTTATACTGAGTTGTACTGGTTTATACTGGTTTATATTGGTTTAAACTGGTTTAATACTAAATGATGTTGTGTAAACGTGATCAGCCGCACTGTGTGTGTTAGTTTACAATAATAATAAATCATGATGTGTTAGTTTATGATAATAATAATTTCTGTGTCTGTTTCTCACCTAAACGGATACTCAAACTCCACCTCGATGCTCAGGTCGCTCTCCGTGCGGTTCTTACATTCCACCGCCATCCGGAACATTCCGGAGTAGCTCCCACAGGTGGAGAAGGCCAGGATGGAAAAGAACTAGAGGATGCGAAAAAGTTCTGGATTTAGTCCAACATTGGTTCCCAGAACCAGACATTTAAAACCAATCCAAGAACCTTTGCTACGCAACAAAGAAGAAAGGTTCATATTTCCTTTGATCTCATATCTGGGGCTGTCTGAAATTAATCGAATAAAAGCAAAAATGATACTCAGCTTTTATTCAGAGATACTGTTAAACTCTTAAACCCGTTACTGCTCTCTACTGTTTGATAGATCATCTACCCTTCAAAATAAAAGCAGTGTTGAGGATGAACTCACCCATTCCAGGACTTTGATGAATCCCAGAGGAACCTTCAGAACTCTGAACTGACCCTGAGCCACGAGCTGCAAAACAAGAGCAACGTCAGCATTAGTTCCAACATCAACTGAAATAACAGATCAGGATCAGGGGTTACACCCTCATCTTTAAAAAAGTACCTTTATTTTGGCAGGTTCAGGTCAAACACAAAATATGAAACATTTTCCAGATATTAGAAAAACGATCCTGATGCGTGACGACTACATTTCCTTCATTTAAGAAAAATAACTCAACTTATTATTACCTAAATATAAATAGATTTTACATGTTTTTAATTAACCAAACAACAACAAAAAATACCATTCCATGTTTTGAGTTCATGATGATGATTTATTATTATATTATATATTATATAATATGGCAGCCACAGGAGGAGATTATTATTATTATTATTATTATTATTATTATTAATAATAATAATAATAATAATAATAATCCTCCAGAGGAAGCCCCGCCCTCCTCTACTCCTGCGGCTGCCATTTTACAACCAAACACACGTACACGCACGCGCACGCGCGCACTGGTGTGTGAATCTGTGACTTAAGATGTTTTAACATCTCAGATCTTCCTCCGTCTCACTGAGCCCCACAATAACACATCCCTGATCCGATCCATCCTCACAATCCGATCCGTGTCGGTGAATCGGATCGTTTATTTCTGCATAAGAATCAAAGCCAACGTTCATTCCTCCCTCCGTGCGGGCCTTTCTCTCCTGGAGCCTAATCATCATCATCACCATAATCACCACCATCATCACCATCCTACTGCCGCTGGATGAGCCCCCTCCCCAATCACCGACCCAAACCCGAACCCTCAGCATCCCACCCTGACCCGTTCATCTGATGGAGCTGATCTTACCTGATTTACGACGTCCATCCTGCCGCCTGTGAGAGGAGGAAGAGGAGGATGAAGAGCAGGAGGAGGGAGGAGACTTCACTCCGCCTCTTTATCCCCATCACCATCATCACCATGGCAACAAACACGTAAACAAACAAATAAACAAACAAACAAACCGTCACATCAGATATATCAATTACATTTATATTCATAATATTTATTGATATAATAATAATAATAATAATAATAATGTTTTCAACATTTTATTTTGTGTAATTAACTGACATTATTTCTTCTACCTTTGATTTATTATGATCTCATTTTGGATTTAAGATGCTTCAACTTTTTACATTTCTCAACAATTCCTGAGGAAACCGACCCAACAATAATAATAGTAAAACATATTGTTGGAAAAAAAAAAACCCTAATTTATCCAAAATCCTGCTCAACCTTCAAATTATTTGCCATAATTTCCCCAAATTAAACAATATAGTCTCTGCCTGTCACCTATTGCTTGGAAATTGTTGGTGCCTTATATACTATATACTTTATATTATTTATACATGGAAATGCAAAGTAGTTCTAATAGAAATTGTTCCATTCTAAACCTCTGTGGCCCACCTTAGATCAAACTACTTGTATTTGGCCCCTGAACTAAAAGGAGTTTGACACTCCAGGACTAAAGCAGTGGTTAAACGGTGTTATTCTTTAATTTACTACTTTGTATGCACTCATTTCATAATACAGGGGCAAACTCTACGCCTGAATTAAAAAAAAAAAAATGTAATTAATATATATTTCATAAGTAATGTAGTTGTCTTTATCACATTTTATTTGGCATTAGTAAATAATTGTACACATTTACAGATATTGTACATGATATGAATAATAACACGTGTTATGATGGATATTTTGCACAATAGGTGTTTCTTCAGGTTTGTACTTATTCTTTGATGTACCTCGGGCACAAAAAGTGTGTGAACCACTGGACTAAAGCAACATACAGTAGATCAGCTCAACATAGATCAGCCCTGCTGATGATCTAGATCATCACATCTATGCAGACTCCTCCCTTATCTGTGAGCTTCACCTGATCAGCACGCTCACATTAAAGGGGCGGAGTTTGCATCGTCTGACCAATCACAGAAATCTATGTTTCCTAATGGAAAATGTTGCGTCATGTGTCCATTGTTATTATTACTATTATTTCTGTCCTCTTCTAACAATGAGAGGGTCATTTTACAGAGAGAATTGATTAGTCAGGGGCGGAGCTTCTATATTCACAGAACTTCACCTGCTCAGCATCTGTTGCCATGGTGATTAACTCTGGTTAGAAGTTATAACCGGTGTCGTAGTATGGAACACACATGGAATAACCCTGAAGTTACCTCCAGGATACATAAAACAACCAGGGATATGTTAGTTTTTTGTGAGCAGTTGTGTGTATTTCTGCTGTTTTGCGTGGGTTTTTTGTTTTGTTTTGTTTTTTTGTCTTTCTGTGCGTTTACCCGAACTTTAGTCCCACAAATATCCCAGTTGAAGAAAAGCATGAAACAGGAAGTGACGTCACATTCAAGTGTAGCAAAGAGGATGTAAACGGTCGTTTTAAAGCCTTCAACATTAACAAAGTGAATCAGAGAAAATCTCTTTTCAGTAGCTCCTCCCACTCCTCACCAGAGGGCGGAGCTAAAACTCCTTCCGCTGTTTACACACCGACATTAAACTGTAGAAGAAGAAAAAGAAGCGGAAGTAGGTGTTGTGTTGTGTAGTGTCTGTGTCAGTAGTGGTCATGTGTTCCTCTGAGGCTCTCAGAGAGTTTATCAGCTGTAGATTAACAGCTGCTGCTACGGAAATATTCACTGTTTTTCAACAAACCATCGATCAGTACGAAGAGGAGATTAATAGACAGAGAAGACTGTTACACACACACGGTCAGTAACACACACTGTTACACACACACTGGAAAAGGATTTTGTCAATATCATGACTTAATAAAAATAAAATAATTTAAAGCTTTTATTTTGACAGTTAAACTACCATTTTCAGGGGGAAGGAATCCAATGATATCAACATAAATATCAATTCTAGATTCTGCTAGAGTAAGGCAGCATTGTATGAAAGTAGAGACTATTATACTGTATATACAGTATGTATATATATATATTAGAGCAGTAACAAGAAACCATTTTCAACCCCCTGATAATGAGATCACACGTGAAACAAAATATGTAAGATCCTCTACTTTTCACCCCAACTGTTTATTTAAGGGATTTTCTAATGGTGACTGTTGGGGGTGTCCTGATCCGATATCAGATATCGGTCCGATATTAGCTTAAAAACAAATATCGGATTAAAATTTTCGGATTTTTCAATTTTTTTCAATTCATTTTTTATTTATTTTATTCAATTGTAAAATACTGTGTATATTATGTTTAAGGTTAAACATTATGTAACCAATTGGTTAATAATAAATGGGTCAGTTTTTCTCATCCCTACTGTTGCTGACTGTTGTTCTCTGTTTGAGTGACATCACTTGACCAAGTCTTTTCCAACATTTCACACTAAAAAATAAGTAATTAATAAAAAAAAAAATAAATAAATAAAAAAAAAAGAGTGAGGGGAAAAAAAGTATGTATGACTCATGCTGATATCGGATCAATATCGGTATCGGCCGATACGCAAGGTTGCAATTTTGGTAAAATATCGGAAATGAAAAAGTTGTATCGATACATCCCTAGTGACTGTCCTCACATGATAGAGAAGCTCATCATCATCATCTGACAGAACAAACATCTGTATTTATATTTACCCATGGACTTGTATGGGACGTAAATGTTGTTTAAGAACCAAATATTGATGGACCTGATTTGTCTATTTTAGTTCCTCCTCATGTTAAATATGGGCTTTGTTTGTTGCATTGTCATGGCACCTATGATGGTAAACTGCCTGATGTGTACAGTGTTTTTTTGTACAGTTTTGCGGTCATGTTTGGACCAGAATGTCGTTACCATCATGCACATTGGCCCTCTCTTCCATTATGTCCAACACATGCTAGCAGCATTGGATTCCTTGGCCCTGAAAATGATAGATTAGCTGTCAAAATAAAAGCTCCAGGTTATTTAGACGCTGAGATTTTGACAAAAATGTTATTCGCGGCAGCCATTTTGGTAAATCCAAGATGACAAATCAAAACATTGCTTTTCTGATTCCTTATACTATAAAGTTTCCAAAAATATATAGTTTTCATACTCTCCACAAAAATCCAACGAAAGTTAAAATTTAAACATAACCTGACTAAAATGTAAACACATTTATACAAATACTGTGAAAATTATCATGCATTTATCAATTACTATGAGGAACAACTGCTCCATTTTTATACAGTATATGCATCATCATTTCAACAAAAAACGTCTTATATTTTTTTATTTTAAATTAGAGACCATGTCGGTCACAATGAAGCTGAAAGTGTTTTATGTGAATACACGGCACTGCCTCATACAGAGGGAAACCATCCATTAGCATTAAAGACTTAAAATTAATGTGGATTTTTTTTCATAATTCCTGCCCTATGCTTCTTTAAAAATGAATAAGATCATGATAATGTTTAATTCTGACTTTAAATCAAACCTATGACGATAGAATCATTGTCTTATTACGTGTTTAATGTATCCTGTATTTTTAATGAGATGATCATCTGTAATAATATGTTTCTATAAGTTTGGAGACAGTCGCAGTGTGAAGCATCCTGATGATAAAACATTATCGCTTTTCAGGAGGAGATCAGTGTGCACGGAGCAAGTGTCTGCAGCGTTGGACGTGACATCCAACAGCATCCAACAGCACCGACAAACTATTCATCAAACACAGTCTCACATGATGAGTTGATTTTTATGATAAATTGAGTAAATAACACCAACTTTATCCCTTTAATACTTTCAAAATGTTCAAACTAAACGTGTCCTCCTCTCACTGCTCAGTAACAGATGATGTCACATCCTGTTGGGCTCAGCATTGGTTTCTATTGGCTGTTTATTATCATATTATTTTTATATCATTATTATGTGACCAGCGTTCACATCCTGAGGTTTGTGCTGATGTCAACAGGAAGTGCTCGTTCTCCTTCTTTCTCCACTGGTTGATGACTTTCTTCTTTTTCTGTCTCCGTAGATCTACCACAGCTACACATCAGTGAGGATGAAGAAGAACCTGTTCACATTCCAAAGGAGCAGGAGGACCATGAAGAACTTCTACTGACCAAAGAGCTCCACTCTGTTCTGGTATCGGATCATCAGATCTTCTCCAACACATGCTCTTCAGCTCAGGATCTGAAACAGGAAGTCCTGGACTCAGAGCAGGACTCCGAGACCTTCACGTCTCAGGATCCTCCAGGAAGGATTTTCTCTGATGAAGATTTCACATCCCACGTTGATGAAGAGCAGCGTTCTTCACATGAAGCTCCTTCTGTGGGCCAACCAGGTGGAGAACCAGGTGAAGAACCAGGAGTTGTCCATTCATCCTGGTCACTGAAACCACGGCCACAGGTCTTCCTGAAGGAGAAACCGTACACCTGTGACCTGTGTCCCCAGAGCTTCCATCAGCAAAGAGATCTGTTGGAGCACCAGAGCATTCACAGGAAGGAGAAACCTCACCGTTGTGTAGCGTGCGGGAAAAGCTTCAGCGCTAAAAGGGAAATGCGTTCCCACGCATGTGAGAGACCGTACATGTGTGAGACATGTGGGAAAGGTTTCTGTGTGGAAAGTAAACTAAACATTCACAGGAGATCGCACACAGGAGAGAAACCGTATTCCTGTGAGGTTTGTGGGAAGTGTTTGGCTAACCCAGACACGCTAAAGCTTCACATTAGAACGCACACAGGAGAGAAACCATACTCCTGTCAAATGTGTGGGAAATGCTTTCCCGCGAGACGCGACCTAAAGCGTCACATGACGACGCACACAGGGGAAAGACCATACTCCTGTCAGATCTGTGGGAAAGGTTTTTCCAGACAACAGGCTCTAAATGTCCACCTGAGGGTTCACACCGGTGAGAAACCTTACAGCTGTCATATATGCGGGAAAGGTTTCACTCAAAATATAAACTTAAGGACTCACACCAAAACTCACACGGTCTAGAAAAGACGTAAATTGTTCCTGAAGCTCAGCAGGAAGTGTCATTTTGTCACATGACGAGAAATAAGTCGGAATACGAATTGGACACAGGAAGTAAGAACAGGCAGAGGAAGGACGTTCAAATGTTGTGAAATAAAGACCCTCAAACTGGTTCTTTTGGTTCTTGTGGTGGAAACACTTCAGATGCTCGATGAACTTCAGCAGATTTTCCAACTCAGAGATTAAAAAAACTTCTACCATAACATTTAGGAGTCGTTTTGTTTTGTGTTTGTGTTTTACTGTTGTGGGTTTTTGGAATCATTTTGTGTATTTTTGTCTTTTGTATATTTTTATTGTCATTTTATTTGTGTATTTTTATAATGTTGTCTTATATGTTTTCAGAGTAAATTTTGTGTATTTTTTCTGTTATTTTGTGTGTTTACTTTGGGGGTCACACAATATTAGATGCAGGGGTGTCAGTTTCTCATGTTTGATGTGGTTCAGCTGTGGAGACGTCTTCCTGATCCATCCCATAATGACTCCTGAATCCAACCTGAGATACGTTGACGAGAGTCACTAGAGACTCACTGACACATCGTTTTGCTGCCACTAGAGGGCAGTAAATGATCATTTTTCTCCAGTGTTTCCTGATCAGATTCAGGTTAAGGCAGCGTGTCCTTTCCTATCCACTGTTCCTTCACCCCCGGAAGTGTAGTAAGGCATGGAAATTGAGAAATGGAACTTTTTTTTTATTTGAGATAAGGTTATCATAAGACCCTAAAAACTAGTTTAAATATGATTAGCACACTTAAACTAGGGTTAAAATGCAGTAAGGCATGAAAAATGAGAACAATTTGAAAAACACAAATAATGGATTTAAGACATTAAAAAAAAAATTTAAAAAAAGGACATAGGACAAACATCCAAAATCGGAAGATTTGGGGATTATTTTTTTTTGGAGATGAGTTTATCATAAGACCCTAATAACTACTTTAATTTTGGGTTAAAATGCAGTAAAGCATGAAAAATGAGAACATTTGAAAAAATACCGAAAATCGGAAGTAAGACATAAAAATGAAAACTTTTTTTTATTTATTTTTTGTAGATATGTTTATCATAAAACCCTAAAAACTGGAAATTTGGAGATTTTTATTTATTTATTTATTAAATAAAATTATCATAAGACCCTAAAAACTACTTCAAATATGATGATCACACTTAAACTGGGGTTAAAATGCAGTAAACCATGAAAAATGACATCATTTTACAAACATCCAAAATTAAAGGTAAGGCATAAAAATGGAAAATTTGGGGATTTTTTATTTTTTATTTTTTTAGATAAGTTTATCATAATGTAATGGCCATTTTATGGCTATATACAAGTATGGGTCTTAAATGAGTGTCAGACTATATTTGTGATGCCACTTCCGTGACAAGGGTTTGTTGTTGACGGTGGAGCTCAAACGGTTTCTGACCACAACACCAGAAATACCATGAACACTGTTTGGTGCTACACCATGTGAAGACCAGAGGTCGAGGTGAACTGATGGTTTGATGGACACATTGGTTCGGAATCAATTAAGCATAAAATAAAGAGAAAATAAGCATATATCAAGAAGTTGTACGTGATTTATGTCAACCAGACAGTGAAAGGTGTACACGGTATATTCAGCCCTTTAAACCCATCAAGGTAGACAAGTAGTGGATTTGGCTTTTACACAAGTCAGAAACCTGCTCACATTGGGAGACTGGGTCTCATGGACGCCAGGTACGGAGCGAACCGAGGTGAAGATCGCATCCGTGAGCCGAACGAACAGAGCTCAGCGGCTGGAAGACGGAAGGAACGAAGCGGAGCGAGGCGGCTGCGGACGGCGCGAAGGATCGCTGTTATGTCCGGCAACAACAGCAACCAGCCCGCTGATTGGTGTCAGTGAGGATCAGAGAAAACGAGGACGCTGACGTTTGCTTCCTGAAGACAGCGGGACGAGCCTTGGCTGCAGATCTGTAAGGTGGAGGTAGGATTTGGGGTCCAATGTGGTCCGTGTAACGCTACAACTCAAAGGTGACAATTTGTTTGCTTGCACACTTATCCCGGGATTAATCAAATGCTTTGGTTTTCAATATCAAGTGACTTTTTTCTATCAGTTTTCAGTTTGAGCGATCTCAGCCATGGATGCGCATGCGTCAAAGGACAGACCCTGAGCATGTCACCAACACTGACACTAACTCTGAAGTTGTAAAATCAAAGCGTGTGGTGAAATTAACTGCTAAAGCACTTGCTGCAAAGCTTGAAACGTTGCAGGAGGAAAGAAAACACAAGCTAAATAAGGCCAGCGATGTACGAAAAAGATTAAATGAATTAATACTAGAAGGCAAAAATACAGATGTTCAATGTTCTTCAGATTACCTGGTTGAGTTTTGTAAGGAAGCTACATGTGTTCATGATTCTTTAATGTGTTTATTGGATGAAGTCGAAGGAGAAAACACGACATGGTTCAAAGCTAAAATGATCAGTAACAATTAATGCATTTCTTACATTCATACTTATCAAGAGAAGAAAAAAGAGTAATAAAAACTATTAAACAAAGTAATCCACAGCCAACGGAAAATTGGTCATTTCCACCAGCAAAGAACTCAGTAGACTCAAAAACACAGCTACAAAAGCTACTCTTCAACAGTTAAGACATCCACAGTCAGCTGAGGAGAGCGAGACAAACCGCCATCTTTAATTCTCAGCCTATAGATAACAGCCAATTTGGAGTCATATGTGACATTATGCAAAAACAAAATGAAATTACATCGGCACTAGTCCAACAACAACGTTTAATGGTTTTGCCAGCAAGAGATATTCCTGTATTTAATGGTGATCCACTTCAGTATATCCCATTTCTAAAAGCTTTTGAACAAGTGGTGGAGGACAAAGTCAGCTTGTACTACCTGGCACCGTTTACCAGAGGTCAGCCATTGGAGCTGATACGTAGTTGCCAGCATATGGAAGCTGGCGAAGGTTATGCTCATGCAAAGAGGCTGCTTCATCAGCATTTTGGCAATGAGTATAAAGTCGCTGCTGCATATTTGGAAAAGGTCATAGCTTGGCCCACAATAAAATCAGAAGATGTGACTGCTCTACAGGCTTACTTCCTTTTTTTACGCTCATGTTGTAATGTAATGGAAAGGCTGCAGTACATGCAAGAGTTAAATATACCAAGCAATATGAGAGCGATCATGTCCAAGTTGACATTTAAGTTGAGGGAACAATGGAGAACAACTGCACACAACATATTGGAAACCCACAACCACAGGGCATTATTTCAGGATCTGGTTGTGTTCATTGAAAGACATGTCATAATTCTCTCTGACCCTTTATTTGGTGACATTAAATATGGACCAACTGGGAATTCACAATCAAGGTCAGTCAACAGGATAAGTTCACAATCAGGAAGTAAGTTTAAAGAAAACAGTTTTGCCACCAATGTTGTTACTGTGTCATCAGCTGAGGAAATAAGAGGTGAAATGGCAACCACACATCCTCACAGCTTAACAAGGAAGTATAGGTGTGTGTGTTGTGCTCAAAGTCATTCATTGGAGGATTGTCAGCAATTCAAACGGAAGAAGCATAGGGATAAAATAAGCCTTTTAATGGAAAAGAAGCTTTGCTTTGGCTGTTTAGGTGCTGGGCACATTAGCCGTGACTGCTTTAAACGCTTGACATGTAGGAGTTGTGGTGCAAATCATCCAAGTTCACTTCACATTGAAACGGAAAATAAAGTAAACACTGACACTGAACCACCTAAGGAGCAGGCAGCAGAGGACAACTTAACACCTCATGAAACCCGTGGTCATACAGGGGCCGGTGGAGAACGTTGCTTTCTTTCTATTTTGCCAGTTCAGATTAAATCAGCCAAAGGAGATCGCATATTACACACATATGCCTTCCTGGATCCTGGTAGTTCTGCCACCTTCTGCTCAGAGCGTCTCATGAGAAGTCTCAATGTAGTTGGAAGACAAACACAGTTTCTGCTGCAAACAATGGGTCAGGAAAAGGTTGTGCCATCATATGTGTGTGCAGATTTAGAAGTATCCGTTTTAGAGACTAATAGATTCTACAAGTTTCCTCAAGTCCTAACACAGGAAAGGATGCCTGTGAGTGCAGACAACATGGTAACTGAAGAAGATACAGCAAAGTGGTCATATCTGTCAAAGGTGCACATTCCTTGTATACAGGCTGAGGTGGACCTTCTTATTGGAAGCAATGTACCAAAGATGTTGGAGCCATGGGAGGTCATAAACAGCCATGAAGATGGTCCATATGCTATAAGGACAGCATTAGGATGGGTCATAAACAGTCCTATGACATCAAATTTATCAACAGCTTTGGTTAACAGGATTTCTACATTGAAGTTGGAAAAGTTGTTGTGTGAGCAGTACAACCACGATTTTAATGAGAGTGCTACAGAGCAGAAGGGCCTGTCAAGAGAGGATGTACAGTTTATGAAAATAATGGAAGATTCTGCAACACTGGAGAATGGTCACTACAGTCTAAAATTGCCCTTTAAGAAGGAAAGTGTTTTTCTGCCTAACAACCGCTCTGTGGCAAACCAAAGGTTGCTGAGCCTGAAGAGGAAATTTCTCAGTAATGAAAAGTTTTATGAGGATTATAAGGCTTGTCTCAATGAAATGATCAATAAAGGATATGCAGAGCTGGTGCCTACAGATCAGCTGGATTGTTGCACTGGGAGTGTTTGGTACATTCCCCATCATGGCGTACATCACCCAAAAAAGAGGACATTGATAGTGGTGTTTGATTGTGGTGCAGCATTTAAGGGAACATCACTAAATGAGCAGCTGTTACAAGGTCTCAATCTTACCAGCACCCTACTCGGAGTCCTCCTCAGATTCAGGCATGAATCAGTTGCAGTTATGGGAGACATACAGTCCATGTTTCATCAGATGAAGGTGTCGGAGGAGGACAGAAATTTCCTACGGTTTCTATGTTGGCCAGAGGGAGATCTCACCAAGGAGGTGTCTGAATTTCGAATGACCGTTCATCTATTTGGTGCTGTATCCTCTCCAAGCTGTGCTAGCTTTGCGCTGAGAAAAACAGCAGATGATAATCAGTCCAGTTTTCCATCTGAAGTGATTCGTCAAGGAGAACTTCTATGTGGATGATTGTTTGAAGAGTACAGGCTTGGAGGAGGAAGCTTCACTTTTGGTCAAACATCTAACTGCTCTTTGTCAGAAAGGAGGATTCATTCTGACCAAATGGACGAGCAATAGCCGCCACATGCTGCAAACTGTTCCTGAAGAACATTGAGCTAAAGATCTGAGAGCACTCAATCTAAATCGTGACAACCTGCCTGTGGAACGAGCTCTTGGTTTGCTGTGGTGTGTCGAATCTGACAGTTTTAAGTTCAAGATGGACGTTCCTCAGAGGTCCAGCACGAGGCGCGGAATGTTGTCCATATCAAGCTCTGTGTATGATCCCTTTGGGTTTCTGGCCCCAGTTGTATTACCTGCTAAAATGTGGCTACAGGAGCTTTGCAGGAGAAACATTAGTTGGGATGAAACCATACCTCAAGCCATGCTGCATCAGTGGAACTATATAATGTTTGTTATTCTGAAAATGTTCACTTATTTGTAAATATTGGAATTGTTATGCTTGTATATCATCACAATTAGGGGCCGGTGTGTAATGGCCATTTTATGGCTATATACAAGTATGGGTCTTAAATGAGTGTCAGACTATATTTGTGATGCCACTTCTGTGACAAGGGTTTGTTGTTGACGGTGGAGCTCAAACGGTTTCTGACCACAACACCAGAAATACCACGAACACTGTTTGGTGCTACACCATGTGAAGACCAGAGGTCGAGGTGAACTGATGGTTTGATGGACACATTGGTTCGGAATCAATTAAGCATAAAATAAAGAGAAAATAAGCATATATCAAGAAGTTGTACGTGATTTATGTCAACCAGACAGTGAAAGGTGTACACGGTATATTCAGCCCTTTAAACCCATCAAGGTAGACAAGTAGTGGATTTGGCTATTACAGACCCTAATAATATACTTTAAATTTGATGAACACACTTAAACTGGGGTTAAAATGCAGTTAGGCATGAAAAATTAGAACATTTTGAAAAACACAAATAATGGATTTAAGGCATAAAATTTTTTTTAAAAAAATTGCATTTTTTTTTTTGAGAAAAGACCATCATAGGACCCTAAAAACAAGTTTAATTATGATGAGCACATTTAAACTAGGGTTAAAATGCAGTTAGGCATGAAAAATGACAACATTTTACAAACATCCAAATTCAAAGGTAAGGCATAAAAATGGAAAATTTGGGGATTTTTTTTTTTTTTTTTTAGATATGTTCATCAGAAGACCCTAAAAACTAGTTTAATATGATGAGCACACTTAAACTGGGGTTAAAATGCAGTTAGGCATAAAAAATTGTAACAATTTGAGAAACACAAAAAAATGGAGTTAAGGCACAAAAAAGAGAATTTTGGATTTTTATTTTTTATTTAGATAAGACCATCATAGGACCATAAAAAAACAAGATTAATTATGATGAGCACACTTAAACCAGGGTTAAAATGCAGTAAGACATGAAAAATGTAAGGCATAAAAATGGAAACTTTTTGATTTTTTTTTTTAGATATGTTCATAAGACCCTAAAAACTAGTTTAAATATATAATGTAAAAATATGTTGTATAGTTTTGCACAGTCTAACTACTGTTTATATTTATATTGTTTTTTTTCTAGTTTATTATTTAATGTTTACACTATTGGAGAGAGCACAGTTCACCAAGTCAAATTCCTCGTGTGTATAACTTGGCCAATAAAGTTGAACTGGTGTTAATATGCAGTAAGGCATAAAAAAATGAGAAAACTTTATAAAAACACAAAAACATGGAAGTAAGGCTATAATAAGGCATAAAAATAGATTTTTTTTTGGAGATGTTTATCAAATGACCCTAAAAACTACTTAAAATTTGATTTTACTAACACACAAAATAAGAGGCAAAGCTATAGTTAGGCATAAAAATGTCATTGTTATTTTTTTGATTGAAATGATTTATTGTTGATTGAAGTAGTGTCCTAAAATGTGCTTAAAGAACATGAGGAACGATGGAAAAATCACTTTATTAAGTTTAACTTTCACAGACTTGACACAACAAACATCAAAGGAGCTGAAACACAAAGTGGACCAAAAAGTGTTTCTATAAAACCTTAAAAGCTGATGAATGATTTTAGAAACTTTACAAACTTTAAAGCCTTAAAGAAGAAACTTTCTGCAGAAATGTTTAAATTTTTGGTTCCTTTAATAAAGACTTTAAAATAATTTCTAATATTTTCCATCCTTTGCTACAGGAATGTTTGGCTTCTTAGTTTCATTTTAAAGGTTCTCAGACAGGTACAGAAATATGAGAAATACAAATATTTGTGCAGCTTAAAAAGTGGAAAATTGAAAAACACTGAAACATTTAAAATAAATTCTCCAAATTTTTCAAGACATTTTAAAATAAACTCATTAAGAATTATTGATAGTTACCGTTTATGTTCCAAACTCTCACGTTTAGTTCTTAAAGTTTAGATTTAGAAGGTGGAGTTTCTTTTTTTATTTTATGGTTGAACATTAACATGAATACTTACATTTAAACAATAAAAATATTATAAAGAGTCCCACAATTTAAAGATTTAAATTTAAAAAAAAGGTTTGATTTGGTAAATTTTAGTTCAATTTATGACAATTTACAACCAAAAGCATCAAATCAAACAACTTCACGTTAAACTTTTCTAAAACCATCATTAGAATTTTACAAACTTTTATTTTTATAACAGTTTGATTGTCAGTTAAAATGTTTTCACACAAAATATGAGACCATTCAAGTTTTTAAAACCATATTATGATTATGTGTGTGTAGATGATAATATTGTTGGATTTAAACTGATCTCAGAGTGAACACTGGAACGGTTCCCAGGGCTCACAGGAGTATTGTTTCTCCTCTGTGTGACTCTGTAGATGAAGCATCAGGTGATTCTGCTGATTAAAACCTTTCCCACAGGTGGAACATGAGAACGGTTTCTCAGCTGAGTGAGTCTTGTTGTGTCTCAACAGGTTACTCAAGTCTCTGAAGGTTTTCCCACAGATCTGACAGCAGCACGGTTTCTCCCCCGTGTGAATCCTCATATGGACCAACAGGTGACTGCGTCTGCTGAAGCTTTTCCCGCAGGTGTCACAGGAGTGTGGTCTCTCTCCCGTGTGGATCCTCTTGTGGTTTATCAGCGTGCTCTGCTGACGGAAACGCTTCCCGCACACAGGGCAGAAGTGTGGTTTTTCTCCTGTGTGGATCATGGAATGTTGTCTGAGCGACGACGGGTTGGTGAAGCTCTTCCCACACGTGACGCAAGAGAACGGCGTCGCTTCCCGCGGCCTCTTCAACACTTGGGAACGTTTGTTGCAGTCGTCACAGTGAGGTGGTTTATGTGAACGCTGCAGCTCAGTAGAGATATTATAAAGTCTCCCACAGATGCTGCAGCAGTACGAGTCCTGATCCATCTGTGAGCGACTGAAGGACGGGAAACTGTGAACGCTGACGTGAGTCGGTCCAGATGTTCCAGGATCTTCCAGCTGCTCCTCGCTCTGCGTTTCTGTCTCAGTGAACGATGATGAAGATTCTCGTGTGTGACGGCGCTCACACTCCTCGTCTTCCTCTTTGATCTGGATCACTTCTACTGCGCTCTGCTCAGGCTCAGCTTCATCTTTCATCTGTTCTTCCTCTGCGTTTGGTTCACAGAGACCATCAGGCTGTTCCAGAGCTTCATCTGAAACACAAAATAAACCACAGGAACAAAGAGAAGTTAGTGCACGTCACCAATTCCCTTTATAACATTAGGTTATATTACAAGTTAAGAATAATTCATCCTAACCATTTTACAGAAAACATTATTACGTCAGTACAACCTGCCCGGAACAACCACACATCATCACCACCTCGTGAAGTTGGAGGAGGAGGAGGAGTCACAGTTCCAAACAAACTCAAGCATGAAGAAGAAGAGCTGCTCCGAGGTGCAAAAGAGTCGTCCTGGAAATGTATAACCCTCCGACAGCCAAACGTATGAAGTAAAGCTAAAGTTTTTTAATCTTTGTTCCTTCCTTACTTTAAAGTCTAACGTTCATATGTTTAGGTGATGATGAACGTTATTACTCTTGCTCTCGTAGCGACGAGGGAAGGGGCGGCGCTTATGCGAACGCCCGTCAGTGACCAGGGACCCTTATGTTGTAGGCATGCCACCGCGCTTTCCGAAAATGTATAGTTTATGATACTCAAAATGAGGGAAACATTGTTATTGGGTTGGATTATTATTATTATTCTTTCTTTGTTTCCTGGTGTCGGAACCAACTCACCTATTTTTCACCCATTGAACCAGTTCTATTCTAACAAAATTCAATCGCGCGCTTCTCTAACTTCTGGCTATTTTCTGATTTTAAAAATGCAAAAATTTTACTTGCCAGCGCCCCCAAGTACACCAAAAATGCATTATGAGATAGGAATTGCCAAAAAAATTAATTAATTGTAGAATCATGAAAATTGACACAGAAGTAGACCACAACGAGACAAGTAAAACATATTAAGACCACGCCAAAAATGCTCTCATTTGCACATACGAAGTCGGATTAGTTAAACTCTCGGCCCTTAACCAGCTCAATGTGGAAAAACGGGCATTGGTGCGTTGGCGCCCCCTACAGAGTAAATACAATTTAATATGGGTCAAACGTATTTCTCCTAGGGCGTTTCACTGATGGGCTTAAAATTGCTGGAGATCATCTAGAGAAGTGGGACATCAAAAGTTATCTGTAGATTTTTGATCATTTGCATTTTGGCCAAAACCTTTTGCAAATTTATATTTTTTTGAAAATGCTCCCATTTGCACATACAAACTTTGATTTGCATTAAATGTAAATCAGTTGTTAAACTGTTGGCCCTAAACCAGCTCAATGTGGAAATACAGAAATTGGTGCATTAGCGCCCCCTACAGAGTGAAGACAATTTAATATGGGGGGTGAAAAAATAAAAAATGTTTGGAATTTTTCACAAACTTCTGTTTTGGCCTCTCAATCAAAAAAGTCAAGGAGACGCATGCTCATTGACTAACACAATTTTATCGTGTTATTTTCTATCGGGAAGGCTGTTTATCGCCGCTTGCTGCTATATTTATAATTATGCTTGGTGTGTAAATATATACATACAGTATATAGGTCTTTCACTAATAAATATTCACACATACTGTACAGACAACACATAAATCTTTTCTGCTACTGACCAGTGGGATTTTACGCTGAGTCGTGGCAGGGCATGAGCATGAAAGCACAGCACGTGCACTCAGCGTCTGTGTGAATGAATGAATTCTGTGATGTCATCGTGCACAGTTTGTCAAATTGTTGCACATTTATTTTATGGTTCACGTGTTAATTTTCACACGTGGCTTCAATTTACCGCCATCGCCATCATTCCCCCACATCTGTGTCCGGAGGTCAGAGGTCACGTCCCCACGCTCAGTCTCACGTTACGTTTATTTTTATGAATCACAAGTTTGCGTAGAAATATTTCAGTCAGTAACATGTGAACAGATGTATCCTTCCACCTATCTAACCAATCACTGTCTGTCTGCAGCGCAACATGAAGATCCTCTCACCATCAGCTCTGACATCACGTCTGAAACATGTCACATGACTGGTTCCGTCCTCCAGTGAACTCAAGGACAGACACTGATAACTGACCTGTCTGTCACACTCCATTCCACTTTGGTTCCGGTGTTTCTGACGTAAATGTTCTCAGATAAATAAAGTACTCTCCCCTCTTCAAACGTTACATTCACTCCCTGTGTGACTGTTAGCTAATGTTAGCATCACCAGGAGGCGCTACACACGGTTTATAGTGTTTTTACACAAACATGAAGACAGAAGAAGAAGAAGAATTAGAATTCTCCTGTTGGACTCACAACATTTAGGCTGTGGCTATTGATACGGAAACGTTTGGGTCACGTGATAGGTGCACCACGTGACTTAAAATTCCGTCAGTTTTATTTCAGCTCATATTTATTTTTATTGACAGTGTGTGTGTGTTACTGACCGTGTGTGTAACAGTGTGTGTTACTGACTGTGTGTGTAACAGTGTGTGTTACTGACTGTGTGTGTAACAGTGTGTGTGTTACTGACCGTGTGTGTAACAGTGTGTGTGTTACTGACCGTGTGTGTAACAGTGTGTGTGTTACTGACCGTGTGTGTAACAGTGTGTGTGTTACTGACCGTGTGTGTAACAGTGTGTGTGTTACTGACCGTGTGTGTAACAGTGTGTGTGTTACTGACCGTGTGTGTGTAACAGTGTGTGTGTTACTGACCGTGTGTGTGTAACAGTGTGTGTGTTACTGACCGTGTGTGTGTAACAGTGTGTGTGTTACTGACCGTGTGTGTGTAACAGTGTGTGTGTTACTGACCGTGTGTGTGTAACAGTGTGTGTTACTGACCGTGTGTGTTACTGACTGTGTGTGTGTGTGTAAAAGTGTGTGTTACTGACCGTGTGTGTGTAACAGTGTGTGTTACTGACCGTGTGTGTGTAACAGTGTGTGTTACTGACTGTGTGTGTGTGTGTAACAGTGTGTGTTACTGACTGTGTGTGTGTGTGTAAAAGTGTGTGTTACTGACCGTGTGTGTGTAACAGTGTGTGTTACTGACCGTGTGTGTGTAACAGTGTGTGTTACTGACCGTGTGTGTGTAACAGTGTGTGTTACTGACCGTGTGTGTGTAACAGTGTGTGTTACTGACCGTGTGTGTGTAACAGTGTGTGTTACTGACCGTGTGTGTGTAACAGTCTTCTCTGTCTATTAATCTCCTCTTCGTACTGATCGATGGTTTGTTGAAAAACAGTGAATATTTCCGTAGCAGCAGCTGTTAATCTACAGCTGATAAACTCTCTGAGAGCCTCAGAGGAACACATGACCACTACTGACACAGACACTACACAACACAACACAGACACACACGGACCCTTTATTCTTCTTCTACTACTTCCGCTTTTTCTTCTTCTTCTTCTACAGTTTAATGTCGGTGTGTAAACAACTTTAGCTCCGCCCTCTGGTGAGGAGGTGAAGCAGGAGTTTAACGGCGCATTAAATCTACAATGACGGAGGAGCTTTTAAAAAATAAAAAAAGATTTACGTACCTTTATTTAACATGATAAAATGTGGGTTTTAATCAAATACCATACAAGTATTCTAGAAAATTAGGAATTCTGTAGCAAGACAATAACATTGGTTAAATAAATAAATAAATTAGAAATGGCACCCATTAGTTTTACCCTTTTTCTGCAACGACACCAAACTCACCATGTTTTAACCTATTTTCATCACTTTTTCTTGCCATATTTTTTGCTACTTTTAATTAATTTTTGCTACATTACTCCCATTTTTTGCATCACATTTCAATGTCTTTTCTGCACGTTTTCCACTTTCAAGACATTTTAAGCACTCATAAACCCTTTCCTGCACCATATTTAATTTGCCATGCCCATTATTTGCCAGTTTAAACTAATTATTCCAATAATGACACTTTGAACCTTTTTGTTTTTTACCACTTTTTCTGTCCGTTTTTGTCTACTCGAATGTGCAACTTTTAACTTTTAAGAGAGCTGTGATGAGACAGTCGACTTGTTGAGCGCTTGTTGTTGAAGTGCTCAGACTTTGTTTAAAGTGGAGGAAACCTTTGAGTGTCTCTGAAAAACATTTAGTGAACATCTCGTCTGTGTCTAAACTTACATTTATTAACATTAGTAACTTAGCGCTGTATGTTTTATACACTCATTTAGTTCTGATGATACATTAGGGCTGGGCTGAGTTGGAGCTAGCACGTAGCAGCACTAGCTGAGCGGGGTCAGAGGGAAAAGGGGCGGGGCTTGTGTCACAATGAAGCACGGAGAGGCTGCTTGTGTTGGTTGGCTTTTATTTGTCATTTAAAACACAAAGAGTGAGAATAAAAAGGACACACACTGCAGAGAGTACAAAACACACACACACACACACTGAATGTTGTCGCTCAGTGTGAAACCACACACCTGGTTTCAGCGGGAAATGCAACACCAACTTATATCAAATGTAAAATGTTTGTGTCTTTGGAAACATTTTGTCCTACAAATGATGGAGGATGTGACGTGTTTTAAATCTGTTCTGTAGCTTTAATGTGAGCTGTCCCGTCACCATTTGTGTTTTATTCTGAAATAATGGACCACTTCCTGTTCTCCATCACATAATGTGGCTCACATCATTGTCCAGGAGCTGCTTGCCTTCTGTAGCATGCTAAAACATCACCACGTGACTTCCTGATGTCACGGCAAAGGTAGCAGGTCATGTGGTCGGCGTGCTCATCCTGACTGGCTCCTCGTCGCCATAGAGACCGCTAGTAAACAATAAGATTGCGCCTGGTCATCATGTGACTATAATATCCAGTTAAAACGATGTTTTAACAATGTCAGAACGACGTGACACAGGTCATCTCATCGGCGAGCTCGTCCTCCTCACGGCTCGTCCGGATTGGCTCCTCGTCGCTATAGAGACCAGCGGGGTCAGCGGTGGTTGAGGAGCCGCTGAGGAGGGCGTGGCTAGCTGAGCCCAGCAGGTCACTGGCTGCTGACTCCATTTCATCCACCGTCATGTGACACGCGTCTGCGATCTCACGCTTAGCAAACGCCACAAACTTTGGGTCACGAGCATAGAGACCCAACCCCTCAGAGATGAGGACCTGAAGGAGGACAGGGACAGAACAAAGATCAGGGTCAGAAAACAAGAATTCCACTCAGACCTGAACGTTGACGTTCCTCACCGCCTCCACTAGGCTGTCAGCTGACCCACGCTTCTCCGTCAACTGGGACCCAAGCTGGGACGGGACCCTCAGGGTGGTGTACGCACGGTAGGGGGGCGGGGCTAAAACATGGTCACATGATATGTCAAAAATGCATTCATTTAAAACAAAACAAAACCTGTTCAGTGTTGTGCGGTCTTACCTGGTGACCCAGCAGGGCCACCACACCAGGCTGGTCTGGGAGCAGCACCTGTGACGCTGACTCCTGAACATGAAACAGGAAGTGAGTTGACAAGCTCCTCCCATGTGGCAAACCATGGAGACATTTACAGATGAAACATGTTTCAAGATTCTAAGGTTTTTAAAACTCAAAAGATGATATTTCTCTGACCTCTTCCGACTCCACCCCTCTTCCCTTCACCACTGTGCTCGTTGACTCCGCCCCCCCATGGAGGGCTGCCCTCCTCCTCCACTAGGATGAGAGGGGCGTAGAGCAGGCGGCCGCGGCGAGGACACGGGTTGGCCCAGGAGGCCGAGGACGGTGTGGAGGAGTGGGCTGATGAGTGATGGGAGTCGTAGCTGCTCATTGGTCGCTGTTGGAAGCGGGCGGGGTTAGTCAGCTGTAGTTTTTCTACCTGTGTGCACACATTGTGTGTGTGTATGTGTGTGTGTGTGTGTGTGCGCTAGAGCTGAGCGATATGGGCAAAACCTCATATCAATTATATTATTCTCAATTATATCATATTTTATATATTATATCTCAAAACGGCGATATATGATAAAAATCTTAATTTAAAAAAAATTACTCAATAAAGTCTGACCAGAGAGATAAATCCTTTTTCCTGATGAAAAATACCACAAAGACACATTTATTAACAAACAGCTTTGTCTTATTCTCCTCTAAGTGACAGAACGTGTGAGTGAGTTCTGCAGTGTGTTCAGATGAAGGTCTGAGTTGGAACACACTCTGATCATCTATTTAAATGTTCTGAGAAGTCTAGAAAGAAACTAGTCCTAAAACCAGTATTTAATACAAAATAAGCTATTAATATATATATATACATTTATCGTTATAGGCAATATTGTAATTCTCTACTTTGCCAAAATAGAAAACTAAGGGGCAGATTCACTAAGATCTGAAATAAAGGGTGGTAAACAGGTGCAACCCTAATTCACTAACATTGCGTCACAAATATGTGCACGTATAGACATGGTTGAGACCGCCCTATTTATATAAACATTTTGCTCTTTCAATGTGGAGGGGTGAGTTCAATTGGAGGCAGATTGACTTCTCTGTCTGCACAAACATTTAATAATGTAGAAAACAAAACAAACACAAAATGTTCAAAAAAACAAATAATAACTTTAAAAACTAACCTAAAACCTATATTTTTCCCCCTTAATTTATTGTGGGTGTTCTGCTAGGTACTGTAACTTTGCTCTTAAAACAGGCAGATTTGGACAGAAATGTCCTATTGATCGGTTGATGCCATTGATCTGAGTTAATGCAGCAACACAGTCTGTCAATCAGTCGATCAGCACCATTTGAAGATGATCTACTGACCATCATCCAGCAGGTCTGACCTCCTGAGTAGTCACTCACACTCTTAAATTACACATTCCTACCTGATGCTCCTGCCATCAACGCAACACGAGAGTTTTACAGTCCAAACATGGAGAGAAATTATTTTCTCATACTAGAACGGTTAACTGTAACCTTTTTTTCCATCTCCGCTGTGTTTTGTATAAACATTTACTGCAGTGGATCTCTGCGTGTGTTTGTACCTGCTTGTCAGTCGTACTATTTTCCGGTGCTAAAATAATCACCGCAAACATTTCCAAACTTGATGAATTGCATTGCGCCCACTGCATTCATGTATTTGCATGTCCTAATGCCATTTTTTTTGCTCCCATTGTGAGATCCACCTACTTTACTTATTCATTAGAGGGAAACATGCTAAATGGTATGTGCGTGCGTGTGTGTGTGTTACCTGTGTGCGTGCTCTGCGGGGGGGTGATGTAGGGTGGTATGTTCCAGGCATGGGCAGGTCATCACTGTCCTGTCTCCTCAGACACTGGATGTTAAAGGATGGTTTTCGTCCTGAGAAACAAACACTGGACTCAGTCCAAACCCAGTCTGACACACGAGCTAGGCTTAGAATTACCAGTGGGCGTGGCAGGAAGCAGGCGGCGCCGAGTCGTCCTGCGGCCCTCTCCGTAGCCGTTACCATAGTTACTGTTGGTGTAGGGGTCGTGGACATCGTAGTGCTCTCTGTAGGACGACTCGTCTGGAAAATATCTGAAATATAAACAAGTGGAAATAGTTGGTCTGAGTCAGTTACTTCCTGTCTGTACCTTTCTGTACTTGTCTGTCTGTACCTGTCTGTCTGTCTTTTTTTACCTGTCTGTCTTTCTGTCTGTACCTGTCTGTCTGTACCTATCTGTAGACGTGATGCTGTCGTTGTCCTCCTCCATGTGTCCTGTTTCTCCGTACGTCTCCATGTCTCTGTTCCTATAGGATCGCTCCCTGGAGTCCCGCCTTCAAACAAACAAACACAACATGATTGGATGTAGCTGCTGTCATTAAAGATATCTTTATGTTTCAAACTAAACTCACCTGCTGTGCTTGTGGTAGGAAGGCCTCTTGTGGGCGAAGTCTACCAGTCCGTTCCTCCCTGCTGATTGGTGGTGGTGGTGATGGCGGTTAAATGAAGACATTGAGTCTCCATGACGAACGTTTTCCTCGTGTTCGTTACCGTTGGACATCAGCGTGAGAGATCCCACACGGTGGATCAGACCCCCGTTAGACACGCCTATGACCCCCCCTGGACCTGTGAGGTTAGTCACACTGAGATAAGTCGGTACCAACAACCCACCCTGGACCTGTGATGTTGGTTTAGACTGAGATGAGTCGGTACAAAAACAACACAATGTGTTTGTTTACCAGTAGGTGTCAGTAGAGAACCTCTCTTTTTCTTCTCTGGTCCAAACCCGTTCCCCCCCTGCCAACACACACAAACACACACACACATGCACGCACACACACACAGCTTTTAGGTTCTTGCTCTGTCATTAAACTCTGAGGAAGAGGTGCAGAAGCTTCATCACCTCGTCTTCCTCCACCCCGAGCTCCACCTCTTCCTCCTCCTCCTCCAGGTCTGCATTCAGAGCCAAACGCATCTCTGGACCCAGGTCCTGGAGAGTCTTCAGACCAGCCTTACACAGCTACACACACACACACACACACACACACCTATTAAATATCTACTTATCACATGCCTACTTACCACATATCTTCATATCACATACTGTACCAACTTTTCACATAACATAACTACCTATCACATACCTACTTATCACATACTGTACCCTCTTATCACATACATTCTTATCACATGCCTACTTATCACATACCTACTTTTCACATACCTACCTATCACATACCTACTTATGACATGCCTACTTGTCACATGTCTACTTATCAAATACCTACCTATCACAAACCTACTTATCACATGCCTACTTATCACATACACATGTGTAACCAACATACCTTCAGACCTGCCTACTAATCTCTTACCTACATACTTATTGGATGCATATACACTTCCTACAGATCTCAACCAACTTATCACATTATCATGCGTACTTTACACATCATGCCTACATATGTATTTATTGTCTACATACAAACCCAGTGATCGTATTCCTATGTATGTAACCTACAGTACATACTCATCATCTGCTGATAGCCTACACACATACCTATCACCCACTGACATATATATATATATATATATATATATATATATACATACAGTGGGGCAAAAATGTATTTTAGTCAGCCACCAATTGTGCAAGTTCTAAAAGAAAAGAGAGGCCTGTAATTTTCATCATAGGTAAACCTCAGATATGAGAGACAAAATAAGAAAAAAAAAAAAAAACAGAAAATCACATTGTAGGATTTTTAATGAATTTATTGGTAAATTCCACGGTAAAATAAATATTCGGTCACCTACAAACAAGAAAGATTTCTGGTTCGCACAGACCTGTAACTTCTTCTTTAAGAGGCTCCTCCTCCACTCGTTTCCTGTATTAATGGAACCTGTTTGAACTGGTTATCAGTATAAAACACACCTGTCCACAACCTCAAACAGTCACACTCCAAACTCCACTATGGCCAAGACCAAAGAGCTGTCAAAGGACACCAGAAACTAAATAGTAGACCTGCACCAGGCTGGGTAGACTGAATCTGCAATAGGTAAACAGCTTGGTGTAAAGAAATCAACTGTGGGAGCAATTATTAGAAAATGGAAAACATACAAGACCCCTGATAATCTCCCTCCATCTGGGGCTCCCGCAAGATCTCACCCTGTGGGGTCAAAATGATCACAAGGTGAGCAAAAATCCCAGAACCACATGGGGGACCTAGTGAATGACCTGCAGAGAGCTGGGACCAAAGTAACAAAGGCTACCATCAGTAACACACTACACCACCAGGGACTCAAATCCTGTAGTACCAGACGTGTCCTCCTGCTTAAGCCACTACATGTCCAGGCCCGTCTGAAGTTTGATAGAGAACATTTAGATGATCTAGAAGAGGATTGGGTGAAGGCCATATGGTCAGATGAAACCAAAATAGAACTTTTTGGTAAAAACTCAACTCATTGTGTTTGGAGGAGATAAAACACCATACCTACTGTAAAGCATGGGGGTGGTAACATCATGCTTTGGGGGCTGTTTCTCTGCAAAGAGACCAGGACGACTGATTCGTGTAAAGGAAAGAATCAATGGGACCATGTATCGTGAGATTTTGAGAGAAAACCTCCTTCCATCAGCAAGGGCATTGAAGATGAAACGTTCCTGGGTCTTTCAGCACCACAATGATCCCAAACACGTCGCCCGGGCAACAAAGGAGTGGCTTCATAAGAAGCATTTCAAGGTCCTGGAGTGGCTTAGCCAGTCTCCAGATCTCAACCCCATAGAAAATCTTTGGAGGGAGTTGAAAGTCCGTGTTGCCCAGCGACAGCCCCAAAACATCACTGCTCTAGAGGAGATCTGTATGGAGGAATGGACCAACATACCAGCAACAGTGTGTGAAAACCTTGTGAAGACTTACAGAAAATGTTTGACCTCTTATTTCCCACCATAGTTTGCAAATAAATTCATTAAAAATCCTACAATGTGATTTTCTGGATTTTTGTTTCTCATTTTGTCTCATAGTTGAGGTTTATCTATGATGAAAATTACAGGCCTCTCTCATCTTTTTAAGAGTGAGAACTTACACAATTGGTGGCTGACTAAATACTTTTTGCCCCACTGTACATACTTATCAACCTACTACTTATTAATTGTTCATCTACCTACGGATTACTTACCTACTTATCCCCTGTCCTGATAAAGCTTGCTGTTTAACAAAGGTTTGCTCTGAATACCATATTATCAGTAATCACTGTGTGTTGCTAAGCGACCTGTACGGCAGACGAGTTGGTTTCGTCCGACTCTCCCTGCAGGCCTCTTTTCTCCTTCCTCTTCCTGAACTTCCTGAAGTAATCCTGGATCAGGAACGTTGCATAGAACTTTCCCACAGTCACTTCCTCCTCTGAGGACAGACATGTACATTTGATAAGCAGGTACACACAGTACACATAGTAGACACAGTACACAAAGTAAACACAAACATGTTCATCTCCTGGCTCCGTACACACTCTACCTTTGTGAGGAGGAATTACTTCGTCCAACAGTTTGGGTTTCATCCGTTTCCAGATCTTCTTGATGATCCCCCTCAGCTCCTCGTTCTCCTGCTCAGGGTTTCCTAGCAACAGGATCAGGTAAAGAGGCGGGGTTAGCTGACACTCCTCCCCTCAGGTGGTCAGCTGATTTATATCACTGCAGCGCCCTCTGATGACGTGTTTATCACTGAGCTCCCACTGAGTATTTAGGGCTTAATGGACTTCAGTGTGGGATTTGAACCTTAAGGGGCGCCGATTGTAACGTTGCACATGCTAAAATAAACAACAACATTTAAATCTAAATCTAAATGCTAAATGTTAAATATAAGTGTTAAATGATAAATCTAAATGTGGAGCATAATCACCCTTTCTGAATAGACCGTAAAAAGCGCTCGTTCGCGTCAATGGAGCTTTTATTTTGGTAACTCCGGTGAATTTGCATATTAGCTAAATATTTCGTTTCATCCGTGACATTTAACATTTCAATTTAACGTTTAAAGTTTAACATTTAGATTTAAATTTTACATTTAACATTTAGATTTAACATTTAACACTTAGATTTAACATTAAACATTTAGATTTAGATTTAACATTTAAATTTAACATCACATTATATTTTTACAAGAAAAGTCTCATAAGTTTCACAAAAATTGCTGTAAATCTGGTCAAAAGTAATAAAATTCACAAAAGTTTTTTAAATGTTTGTTGCTAAATGTTGTGAAAGGTTTCTGTTTATTTTAGCATGAGCAACTTTACAATCAACGCCTCACATATTATTGGTGAAAAACATTGAGATTGTGCACCTAAATAAAACATTCATTCTTAAATGTTAAGCTTTAAAAACAGGGAACAAAAGGTGATCAATCTGTGGTCCGTGGCCTTGTTTCTAATGATTTTCGTACCTTCAGTCTTGATCTTGAGCGCGGTGCGTACCAAGGCGAACAGCGTAGCGTTGAAGGTCACCATGCCGTCGGCGTTCAGAGGCATGTTCATGGCCACTAGGCGCTGAGGAGGGAAAACCATGTCAGGCCGTGCTCTTACTTTGAAAAGTCAGCGCTCTGCTGCCCTCTGCATTACCTTGCAGGCGACTCTGTGAGGGCAGAGCTTCCCAAAGCCCAGAGGAGGCTGAATCCTCCTCAACAGAGCCACCACGTCCAGGTGTTTGATACGACCTCTGACATAAAACAGAATAACATATTAAATATGATAAGATAGGATAAAATAAGTCAGGATTATATTAGATATGTCAAGATGAGCGCAGAGAAATCCATATATGACGAGAACAAATAAAGTAGGATAAGTCAGGTTAAGATAAGTCAGGATCAGAAGTTTCTTACTTGGCCTCTGGATCGTACTCAGACCAAATCCTCTTAAACTCATCCAGGTGATGGGGGCCCAGGATCGACCAATCACGCGTCAGGTAGTCAAAGTTGTCCATGATGACGGCGACAAACAGGTTGATGATCTGAGGCAGAGGAAATATGAAAGTGTTAATGTGACAGAGGTCAAAGGTCAGAGGTCATCACACAGACTCACCAGGAAGGCACAAAGCATAAAGAAACTGATGAAGTAGACGATGGCAAAGTTACTTCCACAGCTGAACTCTTCTCCAGGCTCATAATCTGACTCTGGGTCACAGCGTTTACCTGGAAGACTGGCTAACATGATCTCCTGCCACGCCTCACCTGTAGCACACCTGGAGATAACCACAGATAGCGTTAGTCAGAGTTAGTCAGAGTCTTAGTCAGATAGAGTTAGTCAGAGAGTTTCATTTCATTTTATTGAGAGCCCCAATAGCTCCTGACTTATTGCAGGAGCTATTCTGCCTGGGATCTCCTCCAATTTTATTACAGATATTTACAATATTACATAAAAAGCAACATAGTCAGAGAGTTAGTCAGAGTTAGTTAAAGTTAGTCAGGGACTTAGTCAGCTAGAGTTAGTCAGAGTTAGTTAAAGTTAGTCAGCTAGAGTTAGTCAGAGTTAGTTAAAGTTAGTCAGAAACTTAGTCAGCTAGAGTTAGTCAGAGTTAGTTAAAGTCAGTCAGGGACTTAGTCAGCTAGAGTTAGTCAGAGTTAGTTAAAGTTAGTCAGGGACTTAGTCAGCTAGAGTTAGTCAGAGTTAGTTAAAGTTAGTCAGCTAGAGTTAGTCAGAGTTAGTTAAAGTTAGTCAGGGACTTAGTCAGCTAGAGTTAGTCAGAGTTAGT
This sequence comes from Gouania willdenowi, assembly GCF_900634775.1. Classification (NCBI taxonomy): domain Eukaryota; kingdom Metazoa; phylum Chordata; class Actinopteri; order Blenniiformes; family Gobiesocidae; genus Gouania; species Gouania willdenowi. The sequence continues at coordinate 38,740,757 of NC_041050.1, read as the reverse complement.
TAAAGTTAGTCAGGGACTTAGTCAGCTAGAGTTAGTCAGAGTTAGTTAAAGTTAGTCAGGGACTTAGTCAGCTAGAGTTAGTCAGTCAGTTAGTTAGAGGTCTAAAGTATCACCTGAAGAGCAGCAGCACTGCCTGAGGAAATGTCTGGAAGTTGTTGTTCCTGTTGATCTGAGTGTAGTCCTGCATCGCTATTTTCCCAAACGTCTGCAGAGAGAAGAACAGAGCAGAAAAAGTCTAGCTCTGGGCTAACTTAATCCTAAAGTAAGATCCTAATGATTATCTCAGATGTTTTTCCTTCAGCGCCGCTACATGCTAAGCTAACCAACACCAATGCACTAACAATGTGAGTGTATCTTAAGTGAAGGACCTGCATTCCAATGACGGCATAGATGAAGAAGATCATAGCGATGAGCAGAGCCACGTACGGCAACGCCTGAGGAGAAGAAGAGCATGGTTCACTCCATCACTACATACATCTATAGTAACGGATCCTTTAAACCCCGCCCCTCTGACCTGAAGGGATTTGATGAAGGTCCACAATAAGGTTCGAATCCCTTCCCCTTTACTCAGCAGCTTGACCAATCGCATCACTCGAAACAGGCGGAAGAAAGTGATGGACACTCTGGAGCTGTCCTCTCCACTCTGGAAGACCAACACACTTATCAATAATAATCAATAATCAAACTCATATCAATAATAACAACAACATACTGGTTAATCGTTTATTGATTATTGACAACAATGATTATTATTGAAACCAAAAAACATTAACAATGATAGACTTAAACAACAATGACAACAAAACGCGACAACAATCACCATTAACCACAATGAGGACAAAACAATATCAACAATGACTGGAATATTAGCTTTTTCTGAAGAAAATATAAGTGAGGAGGCAGTGCATAAGCTTAGCATTAGCATTACCTAGCATAGGCATTAGCTAGCATTAGCATTAACAATAGCATTAGTATAAGTTAGAATTAGCAATAACATAGCATTAACATTAATTTAAGTTAGCATTTTCATTAGCATACATTAGCATTATCATTTACGAGCATTATCATTAGCTTAACATTAGCATAGCATTAGCATTAACCTAGCAATAGCATAAACCTAGAATTAGAACTAACCTAGCATTAGCATTAACCTAGCAAAAGCATTAAGCTAGCATTAGCACTAACCTAGCATTAGCACTAACTTAACATTAGCCAAGCAATAACATTACCTAGCATAAGCTAAGCATTAACCTAGCAATAGCTTAACATTAGCAATAAGGTTGAAAACTGAACATGTTAAAGGTTGAATGGTTCGTAGGTGAATAGATTTGAAGGTGAAAAGTGGAGCAGCTCCTCTAGTTTAACTAGCTCTACACTCTGAGCTGAAAAGTCAATGCCGTTTCACAAAAAAATAAAAAATTAAAAGTTACAAATTATAAAAGTATAAGCATAAATGCCATACTCACTAATTATTGGAGACAATGATTATTAGGACAATAATATGAATATGAATATTGAACATAGATCTGTTTTAGGGACGTGAACTCACGCTGAACTCAGTGACCACGATGTCCACAACACTGCCCACTACAATCAGAGCGTCAAAGGAGTTCCAGGCGTCAACAAAGTAATGCTGAAGAAAGACAAAGATGAAAATATGAAAGATAAGATTAAAAAACACCAAACGTGGGGAACGCTGAGTTTGCTCACCCTGAGGCGCAGAGCCAGCAGTTTGAGGAGCATCTCAGCAGTGAACAAACCAGTGAAAACCATGTTGAGGATGTCCATGATGTGACTGAAGGTCTTGGACTGTTCATAGTGCTGCAGAGGTTTAAACACACACAGTGAGGCTTCACACACACACACACACACACACACACACACACACACACACAGAGTCTGTCTCCACCCACCTGCACTGCCAGGGTGACCGTATTCAACAGGATCAGGACAAACATCACGTACTCGAAGCAGGTGGAGTTGATAATGGACCAGAACTTGAACTGAATGGGATTCTTGGGGATGTAAAGCTTCAGAGGTGAAGCTTTGAGTGCGTACTCCACACACTGACGCTGTAATACACACACACACACACACACACACACACACACACACACACACACACACACTGTTTACACCATTTACTAGACAATGTTTTACTGCTGGTATCGGAAACAAACTAAATCTACTGTAATTTGTGTGTATATGTAATATATAACACAAATTTAACTTTATTTCAACACATCTTTATTTTAATACAAAACAAAAGCAGTACTGAACAACAAAAACAGACAAGTCAAGTTTGAAATGGTATCTTTCTCCCATAATAATGCAAATAAAAATGTGCAATAGTTGGCCGAGCCAATGAGAGCCGAACAGGAAAAAAACGTCATAACACCAGCGCAAAGCAGTATCAAAACAAACATGGCGGCCGACAAGACCTTTACAGCTGCACTCTGCTCTATTTTAAAAGACCTGGATAAATTGTTGAATCCACAACAAGAAGAGGCTTTAAAACTGTAAGTCTGTACCGCACTGTTTTAGTCTATTGGCTCCGTTTAGGGAAAAATAACTACGCTTGTTGCACTATTGTCAGATCTGCTCATCATTTGATTGGTTACTCTGCATGTGTTAGTCCCGCCCCGCTCAACCACCAGAACTCAAATGCCTGGTCAGCACTTCCAGACTAATCGCCTGTATGAATAATACAAGGAGATTAGGATGGACTCCAGGCGAACTCCAGGGAGTTCTCTGGGCCCTCCCCTCGGGGGGTTAGGCGCGGGGGTGGGGTGGGGGGGTGGGGGGGTCGATGGGGTGGGGGGTCTGGGGGTTGGGGGTGGGATCGGTGGCGTGGTGCGCTGGGTCCTTGGCTCCTTGGGGCTTTCTCGGGTGTGTATGGGGGGGCGATGGCTGCCTCTCGGCTTGGGATCTTGGGGGCGTTCGGGGGACTGCTTGGCCGTGGGGTGGTCGCTGGGGGCCCTTAGGCTGCCTGCTCTTGCTGCTGGCCTGACTGCTTCTTCGGGCCCGGGGGCGGCTCTTGGGTTTTGCAGTGGCGGTACTTGGAAATACATTTGTCATGGATGCACTGGCCTTGGGCTGTGGGATAACACTCATACTGGGCTCAACCTTAGACACGTTGTTCCCAAATACCTGTTTTATGGAATTTCCACTCACCTCTTCCTCTGTTCACAGCCACCACCATTATTCCTAAACCACACACTGGTCACCAAACTGGCTTGACAACACAACAATAAACACAATATACACAACCACAATTTCACATCGCATCACTTAAAACTATTCCTCACCCATTCCATATCCTATCTTGTATCCCTCTTCCCTGCTAACTTCCCCACCCCCCTCCAACCCCTCACCTTGGTGTAACACTGCCCTCTCTTTTTTACATCCTCCCTTTAATAAAGTATTTCTTACCCTTCCCTAGGGAGGGCTGGTGACGGTCACAATTATGCAATGAAATAAATAAATTTATTTAATTGCAATAATAAAATATGCATTGCTGTCAAAAGATTGCACTTCTTGTAGTGTTAACCTTCGAAAGCATGTGCAGACAAGGTAAAAAAAAAAAAAAAAAAAAAAAAAAAAAAAAAAAAGGATGGACTCCAGGCTACAACTCTCGCGTCTTCTGATTGGATTTTTGTCACAATCTATTTTTGTCCTTTATAAGTTGACGATAATGTCTATTAATTTAGTCATAGTTTTAGTCTCAATCAATGACTCAGGTTTGCAGGTCTTTTCCGTTAACTTTAAGGGTTTCTTCAGCTTAACGTTGGTTTTTACTTTGGTTTGTATTTACTTGTTCACCAGTGGAGTTGTGGTAAACGTGGGTTCCTTCAGACGTGGTGCTTCGTAGAATGAAACTCTCTGCCTGTCGGAGAATTTTTTTCTTTTTTTTAACCGTAAGCTGGTTCTAACCATCTTTTACTTCACTGAGTGTCTGACACTTTCTTGCTGTATTTCATTAAAAAAAAGTTTTGGTACCTGGTTCTTGTCCAGCTCACAGTTCTTGTACTCCTGCTCTCCCTGCTCTCTGAAGGTGATGATGACGAAGCCGACAAAGATGTTCATCATGAAGAAGGCGATGATGATGATGTAGACAATGAAGAAGATGGAGATTTCCACTCTGTAGTTGTAGATCGGACCAGAGTTCTCTCCGTTAGCATCGATAGCTTTGTACAGCAGACTGTAGGAGGGGATAAAAATGAGTGAGTGGTAGCATTAAGGCAGCTAACAATGTAGCTAACGCACTGCAGCTACCAACTTAGCTAACACTGCAGCTAACAACTCAGCTAACAATACAGCTAACACTAAAGCTAACAACTCAGCTAACATTTAAGCTAACAACAGAGCTAACATTGTAGCTAACAACTCAGCTAACACTGTAGCTAAGCTGAGTTGTGAACTTACCTTTTCACACAAGCTTTAACTTATGATTGTTATTTATTTTCTGTATTTACCTTAATTGTTGTTGTTTCCTTTATTTAATTTCAGTGTAATTGTATTAACAACTGTAAAGTTTCTGGGTTTTTGAAAAGCGCTTATAAATGAAATGGAATATTATTATTAATTGTGAGTGGATTTTCAGTTATTAATGAGCTAATTATGAAATAATTCCAGGTTTACAGTCAGTTAATCTGAAGTATATTTATCGTAATTAGGCTTTGATGCAGAGCTGTTTGAGTTATTTGTGAGTGAATTGTCATCAACAGATCAAAGGAGTTAATGGTGTTGATCAAAGTCAGACTCACGCTGGCCATCCTTCAAAGGTAGAGACGGTGAACAGGGCCATCATCCCCATCAGAACGTTATCAAAGTTAAAGTCACTGTTCAACCAGATCCTCTCTCTGACCATCGGGTGACTCACGTCTCCATCTTTGTACACGACGAAGGTTCCCCTAAAACACACACACACACACACACACATTAGCATCTGTACTCAGACGCACAACCGTGTGTGTGTGTGTGTCCTACTTGCACTCCTCTGGTGTGTGTTTTGCTTCATCAGTGCAGCGATAAAACTTTCCCTGAAACACAAAACACAGGAAACCTGACGACTGTCCAGAGAGAGTGTGTGTGTGTGTGTGTGTGTGTGTGTGTATGTGTGTGTGTGTGTGTGTGTGTAACACCTTAAACAGCTGAACTCCGATGCAGGCGAACATGAACTGCAGCAGCGTGGTAACAATCATGATGTTTCCAATGGTCCTGATGGCCACAAACACACACTGCACCACGTGCTGTAACACACAAACGCACACACACACACACACAGGTCTGAGTGTAACAATGCTCTCTCACCAACATCTATCTGTTCTGCTGTGTTTACCTTCAGTCCTTTAGCTCTGTTGATGGCTCTCAGTGGACGGAGGACTCGGAGAACACGGAGGATCTTCACCACAGAGATGGCACTGGAGCTACACACACACACAGGGGAATCAAACTCAGCACGTGCTTCAAGTCCACAAAGCTGTGAGTCGTTGGTTCTTAACCCATGTACTTCCAACACTGGAGGTCACCAGGAGTCAATGAAAGGTCTACAGAGACCTACAGAAACGTAGATCTAACAGCAACATGTAAATGACCATCTGTGATATTAAATTAGAGGACACTGCAGCGTCACATCCTGTAGCTTTAGATAAGATACGGGGCTACTGGCTCATTCCATGTCATTTCAACACATTTTCAGGACGCATTTTCGTCTAAAAAAATTCAGACATTTTCACTAATTCCATCCATCCATCCATTTTCATACCCGCTTATTCCCGTTTAACAGGGTCGCGGGGGTCTGCCGGTGCCAATCTCCGGCTCTCATAGGGCGCTGGGCGGGGGTACACCCTGGACAGGGCGCCAGTCCATCACAGGGCAACACAGACACAGACAACCATTCACTCTCTCATTCACTCCTATGGGCAATTTAGAGACTCCAATCAACCTTACAGTCATGTTTTTGGATTGTGGGAGGAAGCCGGAGTACCCGGAGGAAACCCACGCAGCATGGGGAGAACATGCAAACTCCACACAGAAAGGACCCAAGTGTCCACCCCAGGGCTTGAACCCTGGACCTTCTTGCTGTGAGGAGGACGTGCTAACCACTAAGCCACCGTGCGCCTATTTTCACTAATTGTTTCTTAATAATTCAATAGGCACACTGTCTTTTTTTTGTTTGAATGGATGAATACTTTCTGAGATATGGACAGTAAACAATAAATGATTATTAGACACAGAGTCAAGCTACAATGGCCTCATGCAAAGGATTTTAAATATTCACAAATAGTAAAATAACCCATAGTCGCATAAAGAAAAATTGTTTTATATCCCAAAAAAGAGTAACCTTTATACTATTCTAAAACAATGTTTGACAGAAGTTCCACAGTGTGGATTGATAATTTCAAATTGGTTTTAAAATGACCAAATTACTCCAAAATTACGGATGCACACACTCGGGGTTTGCGCAAGCCATTGACAAAGTTTCAGGTTGATCAGACACTGCGTCGGGGAGATATTTGCTCCACGGATACACACACAGACCTTTCTTGCATTATAGATAGATGACCCTACTGTAATTAACAACATTTGTGGGCGGAGCTAGTCAGCTGATGGGCAGCAGTGAGAATCAAACACTCACTGCAGGAAGAAGGAAACCAGTGAGACGCTGACGACCAGTAGATCCAGCAGGTTGAACCAGTTCCTGCAGAAGGATCCTTGATGGAGGAACGCTCCGTGCACAGTCATCTACACACAGGAAGTCATGCTTTTATTTATAACGCACCTCTATTGTGAAAGCAGACCTAACGAGTAGTGCTCATGTTTACCTTCAACAGGATTTCCACAGTGAAGATGGAGGTGAAGGCGTAGTCTGCGTAACCCAAGATCTGCAGACACACACACACACACACACACTGTAACCTACTGTACACTACATGCTAAGCGAACTAAACATGTAGGACTGGTGGCTACATGCTAAGCTAATCAAACTTGTGGGAATGGCTGCTACATGCCAAGCTAACCAAATATGTGAGACTGGTCTCTGTATGGAGATCCTTCCCAGTGCACATTTAAACTCAAATATTCATTTTCTAGTTTCCTTCTCCCTCACCTTAAAGATACACAACAAGCCCTGAAAGATATTTATTTATTTATTTATTTATTTATTTATTTATTTATTTATTTATTTATTTATTTATTTATGTATTTATGTATTTATTTATTTATTTATTTATTTATTTATTCAGTTTATTTCTAACATGGTTACATTCACTTTTTTTTTTTTTTCGTCCATGCCAAAAAAGGAGACGAGAGAAGCAGTTTGCTTATCTAAGTCCCGTCCCCTGTTTTGAACACAGAAAATTTACATCAAAGCTTGTTTCTCTGGTCAAACATTCTTAGGTTGTTCTGAACACAATTTCATTTTTTTTTTCCTCAACTGTAGTCAGGATGAGACAAGACCATATTTTTACAATTTGTTTTGAAAATTTTAGTTAGAAAAATGGGCGGACTTCATCACCTGATGGTGTGTAAATGCTCAGCTGCTGTTACTGAGTGTCTTTACAGAAACAGCTGCTCCGTGTGTGTGTGTGTGTGTGTGTAACCCGGTTAGTCACTGACCCACTTCTGCTGGCGTTTAATCTGTAGGAGCTCCGCCCCCTCACTTAACAGCAAAAATGTAAATAAAAGCCTCTTTCTTATAAACAGTGGATTAAACCTAACTGATGATCATTGGTTGAATATTTTTATTTCACACACACACGACTTCTATGACGTTTTATCATATTTTAAGTTATTTATAATCCAAACTATGTTAATGCAAGTTTTCTTTTGTGTCATTTTGGATTTTGTATTTTCCTTTCTGATTTGTGTAGTTAAGGTAACTTTTTTGTGTTTTGTTGTAATTTTGTGTTGTGTCACAAGCAATTTTTAGATGTTGGAATATTTTTGAATTTTAACACAACTTCAAAAATAAATTGGATTCTCTCCACAATTCTGAAAAAAGGAAGAGGGTCAGAAAATAGAATTCTGGTATAATTTTTAAAAATACCAGAATTGATGAATTAATGGAAAAACATTTTCACTATGATTCCATCCTATTGTTTAGTTTTAAAACGTGGTTCCACTTCTGTGTGAGACTTACATTGTTCCTGAAGGAATGCGCTCTGATTGGATCCTCGGCAGCCAATGAGCAGCTGCTGAGGATGATGAAGACGAGGATGAGGTTGGTGAAGATGTGATGATGGATCAGAGTGTGGCAGCAGACACGGATCCTGTAGACGCACAACTGACATCAGAAGAACAACAACAACACACACATAGTAACACACAAAGTAACAGACAGTGTGTAACACACACAGTAACGTAACACACAGTAACAAACAGTGTAACACACTCACATAGTAACACACACTGTAACACACACACAGTAACGTGACACACACACACACAGTAACGTAGCACACACACACAGTAACGTAACACACACACACACAGTAACGTAACACACACAGTAACACAAACACACACAGTAACACAAACACACACACACAGTAATACAAACACACACACACACAGTAATGTAACACACACACACAGTAACACAAACACACACACACACACACACACAGTAACGTAACACACGCACACAGAGTAACGTAACACACACAACCAGTAACGTAACACACACACAGTAACACAAACACACAGTAACACAAACACACAGTAACGTAACACACACACAGTAACACAAACACACAGTAACACAAACACACACACACAGTAACACAAACACACAGTAACGTAACACACACACAGTAACACAAACACACACACACACAGTAACGTAACACACACACAGTAACACACACACACAGTAACACACACTCACGGGTTGGTTTTGCTGAGGCAGAAAAAAGCACTTCCTTCAGGAATGGGAAGAACTTTCTCTTTGGGCGGAGCCAAGTCAGCCATTTTCAGCTGTACACTTCCCTCTGAAACATCATCATCAGTAACACACACTCATCATGTAATAACAACCCTGCGAGTGGTTCAGTGTGACTCTGTAACCACTGAGGAACTTTCACTCTTTTTGATAGTTTGTGATAAAGATGAAGATGTCTGACCGTCCTCTCCCTCAGGAAGCTCCTCCTCCTCCTCGTACTCCGTGTCCTCGTCCACGTCCACCTGCAGCAGAACAACACTCAGGGGTCAGAGGTCAGAGATCAGGGGTCAGAGATCAGGCTCACCTTCACTGTGCCTTCTTCAGGCTCCTCCTCCTCCTCTGGCTCCGCCCCCTCCTTCTTTTTGCTGCAGGAAACAATGTTAGCAAACATCTTCATCATCATCATCATCATCATCATCATCACTGTGAGAGGCTCTCACTCCTTGTTCTTATCGTCTCCATCTCCTCCTGCCAGGTTGTCCACGGCGATGGCCAAGAACACGTTCAGCAGGATGTCTGAGCTGTGTTCAGAACCACAACACGACACGACACGACACGACACGACACGACACGACACGACACGACACGACACAACACAACACAACACAACACAACACCACAGAGGAGTGTTAAAGGAGGATACAGTTTCCACAGATGAAGAGGATGACGAAGTAGATGCAGACGATCATTCCAGGGAACACGGGGCCACCGTACGCCATGATGCCATCGTACATCACCACGTTCCAGTCCTCACCGGTCAAGATCTTAACGTCACATGTTACACATTAAAGAAGGGACAGTTTGTCACAGAGCGCCAACACACACACACACCTGGAAGCAGGTGAGCAGTGCTTGAGGGAAGGCGTCGAACGTGCTGCGTTTGGTCTGCGTTTCGTCGAAGTTGAACTTCCCTCCAAACAGCTGCATGCCCAGCAGAGCGAAGATGATTAGGAAGAGGAAGAGCAGCAGCAGCAGAGACGCGATGGACTTCATGGAGTTCAGTAGAGATGCCACCAGGTTGGACAGAGCCGTCCAATGACTGCACAGACACAGGATACACCAATCAGCATCCTGTGTGTGTGCTGAGCGAGGGGCGTGATCAGATGTTACAGTTAGACTGGTGTTATCTAGTGACTCTCAGGTATTAATCTACACTAAGTTGATCAAAGAGTGTGTACGACCTTGTCCTCACCGTGTGACCTTGAAGATGCGCAGCAGGCGCACGCAGCGCAGCACAGAGATGCCCAGAGGAGGCATGATATCCATCTCCACCAGGATGGTCTCCACGATGCCTCCACACACCACGAAGCAGTCGAAGCGGTTAAAAAACGCCACGAAGTAATGAGCCAGACCCAGACTGTACATCTTTAACAACATCTCCACCGTGAACAGGGACAGCAGCACTTTGTTAGCTATGTCTGCAACACAACAGCAACACAACAATAACACAACTGTTGCACAACAATAACAACACAACTGGGGTATATTCCAGAAAGGAGGTTCAACAAACTCCGAGTCTATCCATAAACTCTGGGTCAACGTACCCCGCGATGGGAAACTCTGGGTCTCTGATTCTGTCTGTGGAGGCGGGGCAGCATCGCTGGGAGGGCTGATCAATTCTTCTACAGCCGCACACAGCACTTTTCAAAGACAGCTCCACTTGTACTTACAGTTTAAATGTTCAATTTATGGAGTTTTCAAAGGATGAGTTCACTCAAAATGTAATTATAATTTAAAAGATGTATTCAAGGAGTATTCGACTTTTATTTGGTCCCAGTAAGTTGGAAAGTGTTTAGCCCTCCGGCTACAGTGGCTATAAAGACAGCGACGGCCGCTTGACGTTGCGTCATTTATAATGATTTTTATTGTAATGTAGTCATCAGAGTCGTCTGGACGTCCAAAAAAGACATCATAAAAAATACCTTTTCTACAAAAGCCGTAATGTGCCTGTGTTTTCACCGTGTCAGGATGGTGGTCTAAGGCGCCTGACTCCAGGATTCTTCCTTCGGCTGCCGTGGGTTTGAATCCCACTTTTTACATATCTATTTTTCATTTTAACATATTTAACATGGCAAATTCCACCTTTAAAAAAACCTACAGGAAAAAAATAAACATTTTAGGGTATTTCCTGGGTTAGGGTTAGGGCTAAAATAGAAGGGATAGCGGGTTAGCTAAAAATGAATATGAGCTGACGGAACTTTAAGTCACGTAATGCACCTATCACGTGACCTAAACTGGCCAATGAGGGCCGCTGCGTATGCATAGACTGGCAGTCTATTGATACGTTTCCGTATCAATAGCCATGGCCTAAGAAATATGACTAAGCTTGGATTCAAACCCCCAACCCTACACTCCCTAACGCACCTCCTTACCCACTGTGTGACAGGTTTGTAACCAGGGAACTTTACTACAGATGTCAGTGGATGTTTTAATGCAGATCAACCTCTCAGTGTCTTTCCCTAATGCTCTGCATCCGCAATGTTAGAAAGAAAACTACTGTTTGCAAAAAAACACAAGCAGCACATTTGATGTGAGCACGTGTGTGGTGTGTGATGTTACTAATGTGTGTCAGAGAAGAGTGTCAATGTACACTAAAGTGTTCCTTGAGAAGCGGTGTTCAGGTGGGCGGAGCCAGGTAGAAACCCAGGGTTTCTTAGACAAAACCTGCCAGTGAGCAGGTTTAGTTCACGGAGAATGTTACCATGGCAACAGACTCAGAGAAGAGCATACATCGCCTTCAGGAATGGGATGCTCAGAGTTTCCCTCATTTCAGCCAGAACATACTCAAAGTTTGAACATAACCCGCTTTATGGAATACCCCTGTTACACAACAACAACCACAACGCAACCACAACAATTACATGTCAACTCAATGACAACTCAGTGACAACACAATACCAAGTACACACACTGTCTGTGATTGGCTGTGTGTGGCGACCAATCAGAGCAGGTAGTCTGTTACCTTGCACCTGTGTGAGCCAGTCAGGTTGGTCGTAGTGCTCTGAGGCGCTGAGGGACGTGTTGAGGAAGACAAGCAGCAGAACCAGCCAATAGAACGTCACCGATTTAACGGCCGTTCGACAATTTCGGCGACAGACGCGATTCCAGCGACGCAACATCCGACTGTGTAGTCACATGATCACTACATGATCACTACATGGTCTAATCACCAGAGTCACCACAACACCCTGATCACCTGATCAGGTCAGAAACTCACCAGCAGCCGACCTTCATCAGACGAGCACTGGAACACACACACAGACAGTCAGTTAGACACACACACACACACACACACACACACACACACACACACACACACACACACACACACACACACACACACACACACACACACACACACAGTCAGTACCAGCAGGACTGGCAGCAGTCCGTGTGTTCCTCGTCAATGTTCTCCGTGTTCTCTGAGGCTGTTTCACTAGCAGGTAGACTAGCTGAGGAACAGACAGAGTTACAGACACTGTCAGTTTCCTTGTATTATTAATCATTATTAATGCATGATGAGGAGGGGGCGGAGCTTACTGTGAGTCTCGTTGGAGTGACTGAACCATCCAAACTTTCCTCTTTTCTTGTCTGACAGGTCGCCCAGAGACGGACCTGAAACAGAACCATCATCAGACGCTCTGAGATCTGGTCTAGTTCTGCTCTGTCTGGTTCTACTGGGTCTGGTTCTGTTGGTTCTGGTTCTGTTGAGTCTGGTTCAGTTGAGTCTGGTTCTGTTGAGACTGGTTCTACTGGGTCTGGTTCTACTGGGTCTGGTTCTGTTGAGTCTGGTTCTGTTGAGTCTGGTTCTGTTGAGACTGGTTCTACTGGGTCTGGTTCTACTGGGTCTGGTTCTGTTGAGTCTGGTTCTGTTGAGTCTGGTTCTACTGGGTCTGGTTCTGTTGAGTCTGGTTCTGTTGAGTCTGGTTCTACTGGGTCTGGTTCTACTGGGTCTGGTTCTACTGGGTCTGGTTCTGTTGAGTCTGGTTCTACTGGGTCTGGTTCTGTTGAGTCTGGTTCTGTTGAGTCTGGTTCTGTTGAGTCTGGTTCTGTTGAGTCTGGTCTTGTGTCTTACGTGAGTTCCCGTCCTCGTCCAGCTCGTCCATGTCCTCAGCCTGTGTGATCCAGTCCATGTACCCACACAGGTCCTCCTCCATCTGCTGCTTCTCACGTAGCTTCTGGAAGTCTCCCCTGGCTTTGGCCTTCTCCCTCTCCTTACTGAACTCTCTGTGGGATACAGGGCACACAGAACGCCCAACGTTAGGACACGGGCAACGGATGGCCCTCAGACAACGTCTGTGCAGCCCCAAAGTAAACATAGAAAACCACTACAAAAATACACAAAACGACTACAAAAATATAGAAAAAAATACAAAAAATTACTTCAAAACACAGTGAATGACAGTAGAAATTACAAAACGACACAAAAAACACAACACAAGAACACAAAAATAACAACAAATTGACAGAAACTGTTTGCAAAATAAAATGATAATGCTACGTATATTCTATATATTCTGCTAACATGATTGTTGATCTTGTGACCCTCAGATGTTTGTTGTCTCGCACCCTGTGATCAAATAGTTGCCCTTTTCTGATGAATATTTCTGGTTATTATTCCTGGTTATAGAGGAACCAGTGGATGGTTAGATGTTAGGTGTAGCACAGACGGACCCGCTCAGGACTCCCAGGACCAGGTTGAGGACAAAGAAAGATCCAAAGATGACCAGACTGACGAAGTAAACCCAGGGCAGCTCAAAGCCGATGGCGTCGTTCATCTGCACACACAGCAGAGTACAGTGTTTGTGTGTGTGTGTGTATGTGGGTATGCGTGCATGCGTGTGTGTGTCTCACCCAGTACAACACGTCAGTCCAGCCCTCCATGGTGATGCACTGGAACACCGTCAACATGGCAAAGAAGAAGTTGTCAAAGTTGGTGATTCCTCCGTTTGGTCCGTCCCACCTCCCTCGACACTCGGTGCCGTTAATGGAACACTGACGACCGTGACCTGCGAATGCACACGGAACAGGATCGTCCTCCACGTAGTTATCTGTGAAAAACACAATGTGAATCAGGATCAAAATCAGAATCAGAATCATAAACACATTCAGACCCATGAGCAGCAGCATGTTACTGTGGGATCACTAGAACCTTAATGTTCTGTTTCTTTCCCTGTTTAAATACTTACTGCTGTTAAACCTCAAGAAGTCATACAAACATGATCAATAGGGCTAATGGATTAAACCACTGTTAATAATTGTATATTTTTCAAGAGCTGGGACTTTAACACGTAATTGTGATTAATTATACCCATAATACTGATGCACAGACCACAACACAAGAAACAGGAGAACCAGAATAGAAGTTGTAAGACAATTATAGACAAAGTCTATAATTGATTAGATTAATTTATTTATTCTAGCATCACCACTAGCTTCTATGGTTCATCTGATTTACAGAAGCCGGAGGTTACGCTGATCACATCGTGACTAATGTGTTGTGTCATATTTTCTCCACTTGTAATTACTCACTGGTTTAAACATCATGGAAATGTGTGAGAAGCTTTACAGCTGTGTCGTTACATAGTGTGAGATTCTGAGCAACTTATGACATGTTGGACTTTGCTACTTCATAGAAACTAAGATCTGAAACCATCTCCTCAGTATGACCTTCTCCTGAAGACCTGAGCATTGTTCCTACCTGTCCCCACATAGTAGCAGGTCCGGTGCATGCGTCCGATGAAGAGCTCCAGGCCGATGATGGCGTAGATGATGATGACAAAGAGCACAAGCAAAGCGATGTGGAGCAGAGGAACCATGGCTTTCATGATGGAGTTCAACACGATCTGTAAACCTGAGACAAATATGAGCAGGTCAACACTGGGCAGGAAGCCCCGCCCCTTTCCTTCAGACCTACTGACGTACTGGGGACCCCTGAGACCAGTCGTAGGGGCCGAAGGACCCTGAAGGCTCTCAGAGCTTTAACGTCCAGACCTCCAGGCTTCCCTGGGACGTGGTGAGTGCTGGCCTGTTCTCCACTGGACTTATGGGTCATGGTTTCCAAGACGACACTGAACAACCTGCAGAGAGGAGGAGCAGCTGATCATCACCTGTCCACTGGGAGGTGCACTGCTTTGGTAACACACACAAGACTAAACCAACCTCAGCCCCAAAAGTAAATAAACAAAAACACACAAAACAGTAACAGAGCTGGGACTTTAACACATCCATTGTGAACATTTTTAAATCACAGTTAAAGGCTCTTTTTTTCTCCACTGCGTATGACTGAAAGGGAGATTTTTGGTCATGTTGTTCTTGATGTAATGTGTTTGTTGTGTTTTAAAGGTTTTTACTGATGATTTTAAATGTTTCTGCTGCTGATTTTACTGTTGAATGTTTTCTGTTGCACTTGTTGATCATGTAAAGCACATTAGGTTGCCTGGTGTATGAAATGCGCTACACAAATAAATTTGCCTGGCCTTGCCTTGCCTAATAGAAACAAAAACATCACATAAAAAAACAACAGAAACACAAAAAAATGACACAAAACAACCACAGAAACACAAACAATTACACAATGAACAACAACAACAGAAAGACATGAAACAACACTGCTTGTGTTACCGTTGTGTTCTCACACTGAGGGGAACTTTCAAGACCAAAGTGTGATGTTTTTTTACCCAACGATGACGATGACGAAGTCCAGCAGGTTCCATCCGTTGCGGATGTAGGAGCTGGGATGCATCACCAGGCCGTACGCTAAGATCTTTAGGAAGGTTTCTATGGTGAAGATAATGAGGAAGACGTACTCCACTTGTTCCTGAAACACAGGAAGTGTTTGAACACATGAGCAGATTAAAACAATAATACTGATTATGGGTTCATTCAATAGAACTTATCATCATCATCATCAGGGTCATGATTGATCAATAATAATGAATTCATTAATGTTAATTAATCTGTCGAAAGTGATCAGTTGTTTTGGGTCTGAATGTGTGGATGTGTGAGGGTTTGATGGGTGCGTGTGTGTGTGTTTGTGGGTCAGTGTGAGCATTATGTGGGAAACACAAAGTGACAGCATGAGCACACAGACACACACTGGAGGAATGAGACGCAGCAGAGCAGAAAGTACTGTTTCACTCAGTACTCAGTACTTACTACTACTTCAAACGGTACTTTACTCTAAACCTCTGAGGTGATTTGAATGATTCTTTCCTTTGTTTGTTTTGTGTTTCTTCATATGTTTTATTTGTGAGACTGCATCAAAACGACATTAGCACAACATGAACACCACAGACACACAGTAAAGTATGTGTAGCATGTTGCATGTTCTCACCAGGTCGTGGTTGGTGGAGTTGGAGTCGTCTTCAGGGAAAGGTTTAGAAACTCCCAGAGCTACACAGTTGGCAAAAATAGCCAAAAGGATGAAAATGTCAAAAGGTCTGAGAGGGCAGGTCAAAGGTCACATCCAATCAGTGGAAGGGGGCGGGGCAATGATAACTAGTCAGCATGCTAACTATTCCCTAAGTAGCTAAACTCACTAACGAAAGCTTTTTACTGAATAGAATTATAAATATGAACTTGATCATTACCTAACGAAACAAACCTGCTAATGACTCACTTACCATTACCTTAACTACTTACCTAACACATTAGATAAAATGTTTATCTTGCTGGTAACTAGTTAGCTTACCAATGGGTGAGTTAACTAACCCTGTTAGCTAGCTAACTAACCTATGGGGTGAGTTATCTAACCTGTCTAACCAGGTAAAGGATACTTCCACTCCACAATGTGCAGCGCTGCACGTCTGATCGGGTTGTTCAGTTTCAGACAGTACAAGGCTCGAGGAGCTCGCTGCACCTGATTGGTCCCCTGCACCTGTGGAGGAAATGACATCATTTGTCTCGAGTTATTACTCAAAAGTTTTCTCAACCGGTTTAACCGCGGTATGTGTCATCGCTTTATTAGTGTGTCACCTGTGTATTAGCATGTTAGCATGTTGTCTCACCTGTGTATTAGCATGTTGTCTCACCTGTGTATTAGCATGTTGTCTCACCTGTGTATTAGCATGTTATCTCACCTTTTTCTTAACATGTTATTTCACCTGTGTATCAGCATGTTAGCATGTTATCTCACCTGTTTCTTAGCGTGTTGTCCTCTCTTCCTCTGCGTGCCGGTGGAGCTGGTGGTTGAGTGAAGCGTGTCCGTTCGGGTCATCCTGACGCCGGATTCGTCCCCACCGTCCAGCTCTTCGTCCCACTCCCCCTCTCTCTCCCCCACTCCCCCGTCGCCCTCCTCCTCGGCCCCACCCTCCTCACCTCCATCCACTCCGTCACCAGCTTTGGTGTAGCCGTTATGACCCATTCCTGCTCAAACACATGGAAAACAAACAAATCAGCAAAACATGCTAACTTTCTAATACACAGGTGAGACAACACACTAACATGCTAACACACAGGTGAGACAACAGGCTAATACACAGGTGAGACAACACGCTAACATGCTAATACACAGGTGAGACAACATGCTAACACACAGGTGAGACAACAGGCTAATACACAGGTGAGACAACACGCTAACATGCTAATACACAGGTGAGACAACATGCTAATACACAGGTGAGACAACATGCTAACACACAGGTGAGACAACATGCTAATACACAGGTGAGACAACAGGCTAATACACAGGTGAGACAACATGCTAACATGCTAATACACAGGTGAGACAACATGCTAACATGCTAATACACAGGTGAGACAACATGCTAACATGCTAATACACAGGTGAGACAACATGCTGATACACAGGTGAGACAACATGCTAATACACAGGTGAGACAACATGCTAACGTGCTAATACACAGGTGAAACGACACATTATGATCACTTTAGATGTAAAATGTTTCAGTTTAAAGCTCATATTTTTTGTTTTTCTTTCTACGTTGTTGGTGTCACTAGCACTAGAGGGCAGTGAAAATCAGCTTTAATGAGTGCAGTCGGCCGTCAGGGGCAGAAATATCAGTTTTTTATTGCTTTTCAGTGAAAAACATTAAAGATAATTATTCACAAATTGATTATTAATTGATGTTTGACTTACTTTCTTAAATTTGAGCTTCAAAGAGTTCGAGAGAATTGTGATAAAAAGGAAAAAGGAGGGAACAGAAATACTGTAGTGAACAGCTGTGACCTAGATCTGACTCTGTGTGTGTGTGTGTGTGTGTGTGCGTGTGTGTGTGTGTGTGTGTGTGTGTGTTGAGAGGGAGAGTGTGTGATGTGGTCCGTGATATATGCGTTGGTACCTGAGGTCTGAACCCCCCCCCCCCACACACACACACACACACACACACACACACACAGATAAATCCAGATTACAGGATTGATTTTTTTCAGCAACCTTGATTTGGACATTTCATAGATTTCCTACATTTCCCACAATGCCTTGCTGTTGTATTGCTGATCACATGGACATAAATTACAAATACATATTTACCAACATGCAAGAATTACAGTGTGTTACTAAATAAAAATAATAATAAAACAAAATATAATAGATACAGACACTTGTTTTTTATTTGCTAACAGGCTGAAAGATGCTTATTAAATATCACAAAATGATTCTTTAATGTATTGGATATGATGTCATTAGCCTTTACACACATTTGGATGTAGCGTGACTTTAGGAAGTGATGAGAATGTTCTGAGTCAATTTATATGTGGAAGACACGATCGAGAAAGAAGCAGCACAAAGGGTGTGTGTGTGTGTGTGTGTGTGTGTGTGTGTGTGTGTGTTCTTGACCCGCGGGGTGCCGAGAAGCGTCTAATTATCCTGAATTATCCCGAGTCAGCGCTCACATCACCCACACAGCAGCAGTGTGTGTGTGTGTGTGTCCTGGTTGTGTCTGATGGGTCGTTCTCAGAGTTAGATTCTTATTTTGGAAACAGTTTTGTGTGGTGAAGCTCATCCTCAGGGTGGACTGATGATGGTCTTTTTCTCCTCTGAAAGTTCTTCAGTATCTCAGCTGTTCTTCTGGGCTGAGGCTTCACATGTTCTCCCAGTTTTCCCAGTTTGGAGGTCACTGCCCTTGAGGTCTCCTCCTCCCACAGGGACCACGTAGGCTTTGACCTTCCACATCTTTTTTTTATTGGAGTTTATTGGCTGTTTGCACTCATTGGTAGGTGCATTACCACCATCCACTGGATATAAAAATTGACCAGGAATCTATGGACCTTCAATATTTGTATTTTCTCTAACCTAAACGTCAGTGCTTCACAGAATCTATTTGACTATTACGACCGACCGGATTGTTCTAACCACTCACAAATCCTTGATATAATACTGTCCAACCTCTTCCTGATCCAGATCTGTGATCCTCAGGAATATTTCAGACGACTTCACAATTATCTCTATCTTCTCACTTTTCTTAACAGCTTGAGCTGAGCATTTTATAAGTCTACTATAAAGCGTACAAAGCTTTTCTTATCCTCATCCTTCATCTACAGCTTTATTTATCTTTTTTGATAACAAAAATCAGGCTACATTTAGTAAAACTGTCCTCCCATGTCATCTTGAAGAAGACTTTAAACTCTAACCCTAGTTGTCCTGCCCTAGATCACTGTGTGTGTGTGTGTGTGTGTGTGTGTGTGTGTGTGTGTGTGTGTGTGTGTGTGTGTGTGTGTGTGTGTGTGTGTGTGTGTGTTGTGTGTGTGTGTGTGTGTGTGTGTGTGGTGTGTGTGTGTGTGTGTGTGTGTGGTGTGCGTGTGGTGTGTGTGTGTGTGTGTGACCGGTCTAGGAAAGACCATCCTACCAACAAAGAACTATACCACAGCATTCCACCCATTACCACCTCAATATGGCAACAACGACTGCGGTTTTCCAGACACTGCTGGCGTAATAAAAACGAACTGGGCTGCAGACGTCTTATTATGGAGGCCATCCCACGGAAAGAGATCACAATGGCAGCCGAGGAAGTCGTCTTACATAAACCAACTGACTGATGATACAGGATGTAGGGCTGATGAACTGGCCACCGCTATGAGTGACAGGGATGGATGGATAGAAAGGGTCATCCAAAGCCGAGCCAGCTCGACCTGGTAAGGTAAGAATCACTGTGGGTTTAGTATGATGGAGAAAATGCTTTAAAGTCTTCCCTCCACGTGTGGGCATGTCCCTTTACATTCACGTTGTCCTGTCTGCTGATTGTCTGAGACATTCTCGGAGCAGCTTCTCCTTTGGAGCATCTTCTTGACATGTTCTCCTAAAGTGTGGATCCCCTAATGGTCTCTCGTCCTCCTTCTGTCCTCAGTAGAACATCAGGGTGCCTCCATGCTGATTAGCTTCCTGGACTTCATGGGCCTTGATTCTACTTCTTTGGTTAGATGATGATCTCAGCTGAACTCTAGATGTCCACTGTCCTTTCAAAATAAATTCCAACTGCTAATGCTAAAGCTAACAGTTTATCTAAGCAGAGTCAGTCCGACAAACTCTGACTTAGGGACAGTCAAGACGTGTGTGTGTGTGTGTGTGTGTGTGTGTGTGTGTGTGTGTGTGTGTGTGTGTGTGTGTGTGTGTGTGTGTGTGTGTGTGTGTGTGTGCGTTTGTGTGTGTGTGTGTGTGAGTGTTGTCACGCTGCCCTCCAGCCTGGTCCAGCTGGAAGGTCATCAGTTTAGTGTTTAGCGTTGAGGCTCTTTCTCTTCTCCCTCGTTGTTCACAGCAACACCCATGAACACACTACACACAAACGTTAACGCACAACTAATCTGATCCACAATAAAAACACACTTCAGATGAAGCTCTGGATTCATTCATGAATTGATTGATCTTTATGGAATGTGACACAGTTTAATTTGGAGAGTAAATCACAGACTGTTGAAGGACTTCCACCCAAAAGGATGTCTTTACTTAGGGTATGTGTGTCTTCAAGTCTGTCTCTAACTTCAGCCACCAGAGCTTATCAGCGCACTGTTTAAGGGAGAGTAAAGGTCCCTTCGGAGAGCTCTTCTTCTCTGCTTTATTGTCTACTACCAAAACCTCAGAGTTGTAACTGTCGCCCCCTGTGGTCATAGATTGTTTTAACAGGTCAAAACTGTTTTTATCCTCTTTCTATAAAAACAAGAGGTTTACACAGGCACGGCGCCAGGATTTTTTCTCTCCCAGTGCTAAGGGGAGAAAAAAAATTATATTACTTTTATAAGGAGTTTCTCATTTTTTTTTTTAATAAAATAAGTTGTGCAACACAGAATGTTAGATATAAATGTAGTTTTAACTGAATTTGGTCCAAAAAATATTTAACAAATTAGTTATACACAATACAAGTGACCACAAGACAAAAAAATAATGAGCAAAAGTTTCCTATTTAACACCTGACAGCTACTCTTTCACCTGCCAATAATCAGACAGTAAATCTAAAATGCAAAACGTCAGAGAAGAACCAACTCTTTAATGGAGAACGATGTGTTTGTTGTTGTTTCTGCATGTTTGGACAGGCAGGCAAGATTGCTGAATCGAGGGTTTTCCTTACGGTTTCTCTTGTATGTGTTTTAACGCACCGTATGCAGGTAAAACTGCACTCTTGTGAAGCGGAGGTGACAGGTAGCGTGACAGAAATGGGTAAACGTTTGTAGAGGCTCCCTGGAAGACGAGCTCTTAGTCTTCATTTTCTACGGGAACACTTTTTTCTTAATTATCCATTGCATTGGACTGCTAGTAAACCCTAAAATGACACAGGCACTCACGCACGCACGCACGCACGCACGCACACACACACACACACACACACACACACACACACACACACACACACACACACACAGTTACAGTTACTAAACCATCTAAAAATCAGCAAAATTATCTAAACAGCTGTTAAATGATCCAAAAATCAGGCTGAATGTTTCACTCCAATAGAAAACAATGGGTTGTTTACAGGCAGTTGGGCTGTGTGTCATCATCAATCACATGATTTCAAGATGGAGGAACACAGTCTCTAAAACTGTAAAGTAGTCCCATATATAAAAGGAAACTAAATGAATATGGGGCATAATAATATGTTTAATTGGACATCTACTAATAAAAGCAAGAAAGGTGTGTGTGTGTGTGTGTGTGTGTGTGTGTGTGTGTGCGTGTGCGTGTGTGTGGAGCGAATATATCCCCTATGTGTTCGACCTGAAACTTTGTCAACGGCTTCTAAATACCACAAGTGTGTGCATCCGTTATTTTTGAGTAATTTGGTTCAAAACTTTCATTTTAATTTTAAGATTACGGCTCCCTCTCGGTAGTGAGCACGGTTTTGAGCGCGTTATTTCCGGTTCCGGGTCATATGACGTCACTGTGTCACAGTTTGTTTGAGTCAATATTTAAAACGTTTTCGGACTGCTAAAAGTTATTTAAGTTAATATTTCATGGTTATTCAAAATTATTTCCGTGATCTCAAACTTCCTTTAAATCACGGGTCATGGACACATGTGGATCAGCAGCTGTGTGTGTGTGAATGTGAGTGAAGCTGCGTTACGTTTGTCTCAAAAATACATTCACACACGGGTCAATCCATCGTGTGTAAATTGTGGATGTATTTGTAGATCTGAAAAACACGTGAAAATCTAAAAAGTACATTGTACTGAAAATTGTAAATAAATGTGTGGATTTGAAAAACACGTGAAAATTGTGGATCTATTTGTGAATAGTCTTGAGACAAATCTCTCCCCGTAAGTGTGAGAGAGGAAGATTGTTCAGGCCGGAGAGGGGGGGAGGGGCGTCTGAGCAGCCGCGCTCACACTGATATACTAGCAAAGCTCTCAAGTCTCACGCATATGGCCTGATGTGAGTCACTGATGTGCGTGCATGTACGTATGTGTGTGAGCCACGGAGTAGCGAGTCACACACACGCATCAAACGACAACAAAAATATTCAAATGACTCAAAATACACAAAACCAAATATACTCAAAACTAAAAACTAAATATACACAAAACTAAATATTTATACAAAAAATAAACAAAGATACACCAAAAATGCACATAATGTTTTAAAACAAAAAACTAAACAATATTTATACAAAAGGTACACAAAATGACAACAGAAATGCACAAAACTACACCCAAAAAGATACAAAAATACACAAAATAACTCCAGAATCACACTACAATGCCAACAAAAAACAATAATTGGACAAAAAATGCACAAAAACACAACAGAAAGATATAAAAATACACATATTGACTCCAAAAAACATACAATACAGAAAAATACACCAAATGAAAAAAATATAGAAATTAGTAAAAAAAAAAATCATGTGCATGTCCCATAGAATTAAACCAGATAAATCACACACATTATTTTACTTTGCACCCACACATAAACCCCTTTATAACAATACAGAGTACAGAGTATGTACACCTCTTTGTACATCCAACCTTTAAACACATACTCATTTGGCCATAATTGACAACTCTACTTAAGCTCCTCCCACTATATAAATACATACTTCCAACAGGCACTGTACTAATAGATCTACTAATAAAGACATTTAGAAGGTTTTAGGACAGATTTGTAAAAACTGTGGAGGATCCCTTTAACATCTTATAAAATACATGAGGTTTGGTTCATTAAACAACTAATTTCCTCAAACATGCCAGCTGCCAATTTTGCACGTCAGAGTCGTATTAGATGTTGTGACACAGTTTGTGACCAGACTACATGGTGATTCCATTCACTTTGGTGGAACCACCATCAGCTGACTGAAACCACCTACAGCTGGTCACAGGATTGGCCACCACCCAGTGTTATGGTAAATACTGTGACCCACCTAAATATTGATGATAAGTTGGTTATGTTGCTGTTGAATGTTTGTGGCACTCGTGTGCAGCCTCACACCTCTAATGCTTCATAATGACATAATGACCCGTCCTTAACTCTGCTGCTGGTTCAACTGAATCTGTTACAAAAGGCGTCAGAAAGGTCAACTCTTATTGGTTAGCGTGACCTGTCCAAGAGTAACATGTTGCAGGACGGTAAGGAGATGGGAAACGACACGTGTCTGTGTGTGTGTGTGTGTGTGTGTGTGTGTGTGTGTGTGTGTGTGTGTGTGTGTGTGTGTGTGTGTGAAATATTTAACAACAGATACTGGTGCAGTCGGAAGCGCTAGGAAGAAATTGCAATTTTGATGCAAACGTGAGGAATAATTCGGCTAACAGTAACTAGTAATAATAATAATAATGCATTGCATTTATTATAGCGCTTTATCATAGACACTCAAAGCGCTTTACAGAATTAAGGCATTATTCTTTCACACCACACTTAGTGGTGGTAAGCTATTTTTGTAGCCACAGCTGCCCTGGGGCAGACTAACTAGTCTAACCCTAACACTAACTAGTTTAACCCCAACACTAACTAGTCTAACACTAACACAAACTCGTCTAACACTAACACTAACTAGTCTAACCCTAAAACTAACAAGTCTAACCCTAACACTAACTCGTCTAACACTAACTAGTCTAACACTAACGCTAACTAGTCTAACACTAACTAGTCTAATACTAACTAGTCTAACACTAAAACTAACTAGTCTAACCCTAACACTAACTCGTCTAACACTAACTAGTCTAACCCTAACACTAACTAGTCTAATGCTAACTAGTCTAACACTAACTAGTCTAACGCTTAATAGTCTAATATTAACTAGCCTAACCTAACACTAACTAATCTAACCCCAACACTAACTAGTCTAACACTAACACAAACTCGTCTAACACTAACACTAACTAGTCTAACCCTAAAACTAACAAGTCTATCCCTAACACTAACTCGTCTAACACTAACTAGTCTAACACTAACGCTAACTAGTCTAACACTAACACTAACTAGTCTAATACTAACTAGTCTAACACTAAAACTAACTAGTCTAACCCTAACACTAACTCGTCTAACACTAACTAGTCTAACCCTAACACTAACTAGTCTAACCCTAACACTAACTAGTCTAATGCTAACTAGTCTAACACTAACTAGTCTAACACTAAAACTAACTAGTCTAACCCAACACTAACTAGTCTAACCCTAACACTAGCTAGTCTAACACTAACACTAACTAGTCTAACAGTAACTAGTCTAACACTAACACGTCTAACACTAACACTAACTAGTCTAACACTACCTAGTCTAATCCTAAAACTAACTAGTCTAACACTAACACTAACTCGTCTAACACTAACACTAACTCGTCTAACACTAACTAGTCTAATGCTAACTAGTCTAACACTAACACTAACTAGTCTAACACTAACTAGTCTAACACTAACTAGTCTAACACTAAAACTAACTAGTCTAACACTAACACTAACTTGTCTAACACTAACTAGTCTAACACTAAAACTAACTAGTCTAACACTAACACTAACTAGTCTAACACTAAAACTAACTAGTCTAACCCTAACACTAACTCGTCTAACTCTAACACTAACTACTCTAACACTAACTAGTCTAACCCTAACACTAACTAGTCTAATGCTAACTAGTCTAACACTAAAACTAACTAGTCTAACCCTAACACTAACTAGTCTAACACTAACTAGTCTAACACTAACACTAACTAGTCTAACACTAACTAGTCTAACACTAACACTAACTAGTCTAACCCTACCTAGTCTAACCCTACCTAGTCTAACCCTACCTAGTCTAACCCTAAAACTAACTAGTCTAACACTAACACTAACTCGTCTAACACTAACTAGTCTAATGCTAACTAGTCTAACACTAACACTAACTAGTCTAACACTAAAACTAACTAGTCTAACCCTAACACTAACTCGTCTAACACTAACTAGTCTAACACTAAAACTAACTAGTCTAACACTAACACTAACTCGTCTAACACTAATTAGTCTAACACTAAAACTAACTAGTCTAACCCTAACACTAACTCGTCTAACCCTAACACTAACTAGTCTAACACTAACTAGCCTAACCCTAACACCAGCTGGTCTGCCTGAGGATGTTAATGCTTTGATGACGGTGAGTTTGGATCACGCCGTTCACTCAGCACGCACACACATAGGATGCTGATTGGTCGATGTCACACACACAGCAGCCCGTATATCTGTGACATCATCACTACCTGAGCTTTAAACCCTTCTCACTTTAAAGCGTAAGTCTACTTTCTGATAAGGAGACTTAAGTGGT
This sequence comes from Gouania willdenowi, assembly GCF_900634775.1. Lineage (NCBI taxonomy): Eukaryota > Metazoa > Chordata > Actinopteri > Blenniiformes > Gobiesocidae > Gouania > Gouania willdenowi. Next base: position 38,714,640 of record NC_041050.1, on the reverse strand, counting down.
TACTATGGAAACCGCTTAATCTGTCAGCTCCAATTAATGAAAGAGAGGATTTAGATCTCTTTGTCAGATTTCAAAATAAAAGCATCAGGGGCTTTGGGAGCTCTGTTTTTATGGGTTATTTCCCTGGTTTTATACGTCACAGTTCATTTCCTTTATCAATATAAAACTCAACATGAATTATTGGAGCCAATGAAAGAAGTGAACGTGTTAAAGATGTTTCTGATAAATGTATGTATCCTGATGTTGGTTGTATATTGATAATAATAGTGTTATATCACAATATAATCTGAATAGAAACAACTGAAAATAGTTCTGTATAGTAGAAGACTTTCACACAGATAAAATAACCAATAAATCAGATTATTATTAATGAAAGGTGAACCGACCTCTTCGACTGTCATCCATCATCTGAGCGACTCTCACTCATCCATCCTCAGCTCATCCATCCTGCTCCACACAAAGGTCCACGATTTGATTCCCAGTACGGGGTCAGTGTATGAGATGATGATCTGTGCAGAGATGCTGAGGCTTCACTAATCTGAGTCTGAATCCAACCAACCACAGACTCTCACTCACTCTGATTCTCTCCCCCTCTCTCTCTACTCCAATAGGGATTAAACATGGATAAAACTAAAAGAGAATAAAAGATAGAGCAAATATATACATATAAATAAATATACATTATGTTTATCAGGGCAGCACGATAATTATGAGCCATTTCTTCATTTTTTTACCCACATCATACAACATAAATAATCTGATATTATAGCTCCGCCCCTTTATCTGTTGACCCAGCTCAGCCAGCACTGCTACATGCTAAGGTAACCCCAAACATGTGTGACTAGTTGCTACATGCTAAGCTAACCCAAACATATGGAACTGGTTGTTACATGCTAAGCTAACCCCAGACATGTGCGACTAGTTGCTACATGCTAAACTAACCCCGAACATGTGGGACTAGTTGCTACATGCTAAGCTAACTCAAACACGTGGGACTGGTTGCTATGTGTTAAGCCAGGGCTGCCAAGTTTCAGAAAATGACAAGAGTGAGACTTTAATGACCTGATGCGTTCCGGCAAAAAAAAAAGTGTCCTTTTTTAACATGGCTTTGTCCTGTTTTAACGTTGATTTCTACCTTCAGAATGATGTCATCACCTCCATACTAGCAGCTCTCCCTGCACTGTGGCCTCCTAATGCTAGTTTTAATTAACCAGAAATTAGAAATGAAAACTGTAACAAGAATTTTGACAAAATACATTTATTTGTCAATATTTAATTTCAACCAACTCTCCATCATTTATCTGGGGACATGTGTCATGTTGTAGGTGTTTGTCACAGATGTTGATGATGACAGAGGCAGGGGGCTCCCACTTAAAACACTGTGGCCCAAGGCAGTGCTACCTTTACCTCAGCTCTCCTTGTCTGCAACAGAAAGGACGTCATTAAAAAGATAATCATGTAAAAAACATTAAAAGTGTTTTTTGATTGAATGAATGTCTCAGCAGCAGACTCAATGTCTATAGAAATACACTATTACATACAAAAATAATCATAAGATTAGACAAGGCATTTGTTTAATTTACTATGTATTTATGCTGATATAACCTATAAGTGCAATTCAGCTACTAGCAGTGTTTATAACACTGGTAGTAGTAGAATAAGAGTTTAAATTAATTTAAGTTAATGTCTAGCACAGACACACACATGTGAGTAGAGAGAGAGAGACACACACAATGTTAGTTTTTTAGACGAGTAAACTAACACTATAACACACACACACAGCAATATAAACAGTGAACAAAATTACATAGCGTCTCAGACGGCGTCTGTCCTCTAGAAACTTTCTTCCTTTCTGAAAGCATGTCGACGACTTGACATGTGTTGTGTGTAAAAGTTACTAGTTAGAGACGGCTCGTCAAGACACGCCTTCAGTGGCTTCTGATTGGTTTATTATTGTGTGATGCCTGCCGTGGTTGGTTAGATTTTGGCACAATGGATTGGTCTGGGATTGGTTTTCTCAGTCAGTTAATCAGAGTTACATAAACTACGGCAAGGACCAAAGTTCATTATCATGAAAAAAAAATAGAGTATTGAATAGGAAAATATAAGTGTGAGAAATGTCAAGTGTGGCGTATGGTGTGAGAACGGTTCAAATTGCGTGACTGTCACTCTCAAAGCGTGACGCTTGGCAGCTTAGCTACATGCTAAGCCAGGGGTCTGCAACCTGCCTCTCTGGAGCCTCATGTGGCTCTTTGACTCTTTCACAGTGGCTCCCTATAGCTTTAAAAAATATATTATAATAATGAATCGTTAATTCTTATGGATGGTATTGATGATTAATGACATTAATTTCAAATAAAATTCTGACAAAACAATTTGACAACCTAAAAATAAATCAATTTGCGCAATAAGTCGGCCACCTTCCTACTTCAACTGTCCTTGCACCTGTGGCTAATCTTGAGTTGTAAATCCCTGCTAAGATAATAAAAAGACTATTCGGGAAAAAACATTTAACTGTCAACATGCAGCTAATATGCATGCTTGATATGTTGCAAGAAATTAGCATGTGTTGACCGACATGATCATGTGATCTCAAATTCAAGTTATATTTTGAAGCCATTCAGTTCCATTAATTCAGAAAATTATTCGATATTATTTTAACTGTATATTATTTAATGCACTGAATTGTCTTCATTAAGAATGTTTTTTTTCGGCCCCGGAAGGACTTTAATCCAGGTGAGATTAGGCAAAATGGCTCCTTTGGGAGTAAAGGTTGCAGACCCCTGTGCTAAACTAACCTATACATGTGGGACTGGTGGCTAAGTGCTAAGCTAACCTAAACATGTGGGACTGGTGGCTAAGTGCTAAGCTAACCTAAACATGTGGGACTGGTGGCTAAGTGCTAAGCTAACCTAAACATGTGGGACTGGTGGCTAAGTGCTAAGCTAACCTAAACATGTGGGACTGGTGGCTAAGTGCTAAAATAACCCATGACGTGTATTGACTTTTTCTTGGCAACAACTCAGCCCCATGTCTGTGTACTTACAGAAGATGCTCCTTTTCACACACATTTACCATAAATATAAAATAATATTATAATAAAATACTTTCTTTTCTTGTAATTTATTGAAACAAGATCATGTATGATGCAGAGGCCATTTCATCACACTTCTGACAACATGAAACATAATGAGTTAGCTATATTTTACAAAGAATACAGTATTTTTACTAAAATAATCAGAGAAAGTTGCCCTCTTATTTTATTTTATTTTATTTACAAATACACTAATTATTTTGAGTTTGTGGATTAACCCTGTAGGAAGTGATGTTGGTCCACTAAAGGGTGGGAATCACTGCTTCCAGACCAGCGGTGTCTCTGTGAGGTGTTCAAGGAACTCCTAGATTTTTCATCTCAGAAAAATAAAAACTAGTGAAGCCCAAAAATAATAAAGGAGAATAATGAGACACTCGACTCAACGCCTCAGGATCACCCAGAAATAGAACACACACACACACACACACACACACACACACACACACGCGCACACACACACACACACAGTGTATCAGGGTTTAATCAAACTAGGGCTTATTGTTCAATTTCAGCTCAAAGTGGAGGGGGATCCTTTGATCTTCATCTCTGATGAAGGTTTGACTGAAGACTCACCTTCACCTTCATCATCATCATCATCATCATCATCATCATCATCAACAACATCACCATCATCATCATCATCATCAACAACATCACCATCATCATCATCATCATCAACAACATCACCATCATCATCATCATCATCAACAACATCACCATCATCACTTCATTCCATTTTCTGTTTGTAGAAACAAAAAAAAATACTAAATCCTCTGAGTCCAGCAATGGTCGCAGGATTATGAACGGATTAACATAGAGGCTTAGTGACACACACACACACACACACACACGCACACGCACACGCACACGCACACACACGCACACGCACACACACAGACACACACACACACACACACACCCACACACACACGCACACGCACACACACACCCACCCACAGACACACAACACCACACCCAGACACACACAAACACACACACACACACCACACCACGCAGACACACGACACACACACCACAGACACACACACACACACACGCAGACACACACACACAGACACACACACACACACACACACACACACACACACACACACACTGCGTCACTGAATGAAAAGGTGACAGAGAAGTTGATGACAGCATAAAATAATCTGAATCATTAGCTCAACATCATAGTTGACGTCATCTAAATATAGTGTTCACTGTCACATCATTGCGTCTCATGACGTCACCTTTAGTATGAAAGACCGACCTGCTGCCCCCTGCTGTCTGA
>NC_041050.1:38606675-38710155 GCF_900634775.1 Gouania willdenowi | reverse complement strand
TTGAAAGCATGTCGACGACCTTGACATGTGTTTGTGTGAAAAGTTACTAGTTAGAGACGGCTCGTCAAGACACGCTTCAGTGGCTTTGATTGGTTTATTATTTGTGTGATGCCTGCGTGGTTGGTTAGAATTTTGGCACAATGGATTGGTCTGGGATTGGTTTTCTCAGTCAGTTAATCAGAGTTACATAAACTACGGCAAGGACCAAAGTTCATTATCATGAAAAAAAAATAGAGTATTGAATAGGAAATATAGTGTGAGAAATGTCAAGTGTGTGGCGTATGGTGTGAGAACGGTTCAATTGCGTGACTGTCACTCTCAAAGCGTGACGCTTGGCCAGCTTAGCTACATGCCTAAGCCAGGGGTCTGCAAACTGCCTCTCTGGAGCTCATGGGCTCTTTGACTCTTTCACAGTGGCTCCCTTATAGCTTTAAAAAATATATATAATAATGAATCGTTATTCTTATGGATGGTTTGATGATTATGGACATTAATTTCAAATAAAATTCTGACAAAACAATTGACAACCTAAAAATAAATCAATTTGCGCATTAAGTCGGCCACCTTCCTACTTCAACTGTCCTTGCCTGTGGCTAATCTTGAGTTGTAAATCCCTGCTAAGATAATAAAAAGACTATTGGAAAAAACATTTAACTGTCACATGCAGCTAATATGCATGCTTGATATGTTGCAGAAATTAGCATGTTTGACCGAACATGATCTGTGATCTCAAAATTCAAGTTATATTTTGAAGCCATTCAGTTCCATTAATTCAGAAAATTATTCGATATTTTTACTGTATATTATTTAATGCACTGAATTGTCTTCATTAAGAATGTTTTTTTTCGGCCCCGGAAGGATTTAATCCAGGTGAGTAGGCAAAATGGCTCCTTTGGGAGTAAAAGGTTGCAGACCCCTGTGCTAAACTAAACTATACATGTGGGACTGGTGGCTAAGTGCTAAGCTAACCTAAACATGTGGGACTGGTGGCTAAGTGTAAGCTAACCTAAACATGTGGACTGGTGGCTAAGTGCTAAGCTAACCTAAACATGTGGGACTGGTGGCTAAGTGCTAAGTCTAACCTAAACAGTGGGACTGGTGGCTAAGTGCTAAAATAACCCATGACGTTGTATTGACTTTTCTTGGCACAAACCAGCCCCATGTCTGTGTACTTACAGAGATGCTCCTTTTCACACCATTTACCATTAAATATTAAAATAATATTATCTTAAAATACTTTCTTTTGTTAATTTATTGAAACAAGTCATGTATGATGCAGAGGCCATTCATCACACTTCTGACAACATGAAACATAATGAGTTAGCTATATTTTACAAAGAATACAGTATTTACTTACTATCAAAATAATCATGAAAGTTGCCCTCTTATTTTATTTTATTTTATTTACAAATACACTAATTATTTTGAGTTTGTGGATTAACCCTGTAGGGAAGTGTGTGGTCCATAAAGGGTGGGAATCCACTGCTTCCAGACCAGCGGGTTGTATCTGTGAGGTGTTCAAGGAACTCCTAGATTTTTCATCTCAAAAATATAATAAAACTAGTGAAGCCCAAAAATAATAAAGGAGAGAATAATGAGACACTCGACTCAACGCCTCAGGATCACCAGAATAGACAACACACACACCACACACACCACCCACACACACACACGCGCAACACACACACACACAGGTATCAGGGTTAATCACCACTAGGGCTTATTGTTCAATTTCAGCTCAAAGTGGAGGGGGATCCTTTGATCTTCATCTCTGATGAAGGTTTGACTGAAGACTCACCTTGCACCTATCATCTCATCATCATCATCATCATCATCATCAACAACATCCCATCATCATCCATCATCATCAACAACATCACCTCCATCATCATCATCATCAACAACATCACCATCATCATCATCATCAACAACATCACCATCCTCACTTCATTCCATTTCTGTTGTAGAAACAAAAAAAAATACAAATCCTCTGAGTCCAGCAATGGTCGCAGGATATGAACGGGATTAACATAGAGGCTTGTGACACACACACACACACACACACACGCACCGCACACGCACCACGCCACACACACGCACACGCACACACACAGACACACACAGACACACACACACACGCAGACACACACGCACACACACGCACACACACACACACACAGACACACAGACCACACACACACGCAGACACACACAGACGACCACACACCCACACACACGCACGCACACAGACCAACACACGCACACAACACACACAGACCCACACACACACACAGACACACACACACACGCAGCACACACACACACACACACACGCACACACACACACACACACACACACACACACACTGCGTCACTGAATGAAAAGGTGACAGAGAAGTTGATGACAGCATAAAATAATCTGAATCATTAGCTCAACATCATAGTGTTGACGTCATCTAAATATAGTGTTCACTGTCACATCATTGCGTCTGCATGACGTCACCTTTAGTATGAAGACCGACCTCTGCTGCCCCCTGCTGTCTGATACACAACATTACGTCATTACAACGTTGTATAATAATACAATATATATAAAATGACAATAATAATCCTAATAATATTTTTTATTATTAATTAATATAATTATTGAAATTGTCTTTCATTGGACTCTAAGTCATCTTGACATTTTTAACTTCTATTTCATAATTTCTCCTTTTAGCTTTAGTTTCTCCGTGTTGAAGTCTAATCTTGTTTTGTTTTTTCTGGTCCTTGTATCATTTCTTATCAAATGTTTCCTCCTGAAATATTTGTAAATATATTACATAGAAAAGTTGCATGTATATTGTATTTAAATGTAGGTTTAATGTTAAAGCTGAGAAGAAATACTTTTAATGCCTTTCTTACTAAAGCTTTTTTGTTTAGTGCTGCACTCATGAACTTTAGAAACGGCATTTACTTATTTTAAACTATGTTAATGTTATTATCTAAACTTGCATGTTCTTTTGTTTTAAAAGTATTGTTATTATTAATAATAATAATAATAATAATAATAACATAGTCCTCTTTTGGCAAAAGTTAGCGTTAGCATCATTAGCCTTGTATTAGAGGCTTCTAACAGTTAAACGAGCTGCACTTTGACATAAATAAAGTTATTTAAAATAAATAAGGAATGTCACCAAAATGTCATGAGCAAAGAAACCGTGAGTGTTGGTATTTTTGAAACAGTTAGGAGTTCTATATTTGAAATAAGTTAGCTAACAGTTTAGCTAACTAACAGTTTAGCCCTGTGGCTCAGAGGCCGTTGGTGTTTCCTCATTAAAGGTGCAGTCTGCAACTCTTATAAAAGTGACTTTTTGTCATATTTACTAAAGCTGTCACTATGAAAGGACAGCTTTACATCAAACTAATAATTGTGTGTAAAAAACAGACTCATTGAGCCCCGCCCCCTGCTGCTCCTGCAGCCTTTGGCAGATTGCCAGAATGCACCTTGACAAAAAGAACCAATCAGAGCCAGGATAGTGTTTGATGGGCTGTCTGACAGCTGTTGCTCGCAGGCCCCGCCCCTTTCCCGGGGTTGGAGCGCAGTCTTTTTTACAGTGTATGATCTGGAGGAGTAGAAGATGGAATTGGTCATTTTTCTGCTTGAAAGGTAATTACTGCTGCTTGATTTACATTATGTTTGATTTGTAATTGTTACACTAGAACTATGCAGTGCATGTGTTCATGTGCGCGCAGCAGCCTCCGTGTGAGCTGCTGTAAGTGACACTGTGTTGTTGCTGCTGCTGCTGAGGTGTGTGCACATTGAGAGAGAGAAGCGCTGCAGTAATATGCTTTTAACAGAACATGTTATATTACAGTGATGTAGCTGTCAGACTAACGTTAGCTTGTTAGCTCCTCTGAGGGAGGGACTTTAGAAAGTTTGGAGGCAGGGCAAGAGAGCAGCAGGAGGGAGGGATCTGAGAGTTGTGAATTGCACCTTTAATCTGTTTATTATCAACTTTATTTTGATCAAATGATTTTTTTTGTTATTTTCTATGATGGAATTTTTTGGCCTTTGTTATATTCAGTTACTGACATTGATTCTTACACCAAACAATGAATACTTTAATCACTGCGAGGCAAAAAAAAGTGATCGTTTGGAACCGGTGAGATTCCTCCTTTTATTTGTTGTTGTAATTGTCCTATTTCACCATAAGATGGCGGTAGATCCTATTTTGTATGAACGTAATCAACAGCAGGGTCACAAACAAATGATTGTATCTGATCTGAGGGTCACATGATCAATATTCATGCCCGCATTAGAATATTGGCTGTTTTGGTTGGTGTTGTTTATATTTTTCTATTATTTTTCTTTAGTCATTTTTTATTTCTTCCATCCATTTTCTGACCCACTTGTTCCTGTTTTCAGGGTTTTTGTTTTTATTTTGTGTATTTTCAGTAATTTTCTTATTTTTGCTGAAGTCATTTTGTGTATACTTGTTATTTTGGGGGCCACACAAAATTAAGACTTATGTCCGACTGTCACACACACACACACACACACACACACACACACACACACACACTGATATACTGTACACACACACACTGATATACTGTACACACACACACACTGTTATACTGTACACACACACACGCACACTGATATACTGTACACACACACACGCACACTGATATACTGTACACACACACACACACGCGCGCGCGCTGATGTCAGCCTATTACCCCAAATACCCCCCTCTTCACTATGACTCCGCCCCATGGAGGCGGGGCTTTTTCACTCACTTCCTTCCTACTTCCTACCTGTCATGTATGCGCACCACACGCACGCGCACGCACTTCTCGTCACCTGCTGATGGAGAGGGAGGGACTGCTGCAGGAGAGGCGCGTGCATGCGTGCGTGCGTGTGACTGACTGAGTTCGTGCGCGTGTGTGGCAGAGATCCGTTACTGCTTTGCGTTTTTTCACCTGCAGTGGACAGTCAATCAGTCACACGCACGCGAACACACGGGCACGCAGGGGCAGCAGCGCGGGGGAACGACCGGGCACGCGCACAGCCCTGAGAGGATTCACACGTTCACTGTGACGGGGACGCGGAAGAAACTATGAAGGTAAGAAGCCCGCGTTCACGGTCACTGGTACCGTGCACGCTGTGCGTGTAGAGGTGCATGCGCGTGTGCTGAACGTAAACCCGCTGCGGTCCGCGCGTCAACGTTTGCTTTTGGTGTGCTCGTCAAAACGGCTCCGTCAGCAGATACTGGAGCACAGTGCGCGTGCGCGTGTGTGTGAGTGGTGACAGCATGCGTGAGACCTGCTGCGCGCGCGTGTTGACATGGTGGCAAACAGCTGGAGCTCAAAGAGGCGCTCTTTGTTCAGTGATGAGAAGAGGAGGAGAAGTGATGATGATGAAGAGGAGGAGGAGTGATGAAGAAGAGGAGGAGGAGGAGGAGTGATGAAGAGGAGGAGTGGTGATGAAGAGGAGGAGAAGTGATGATGAAGAGGAGGAGGAGTGATGATGAAGATGAAGAGGAGGAGGAGGAGTGATGAAGAGGAGGAGTGGTGATGAAGAGGAGGAGAAGTGATGATGAAGAGCAGGAGTGATGATGATGATGATGATGATGATGATTAAGAGGAAGAGAAGTGATGATGATGATGATGATGATGATTAGGAAGAGTGATGATGATGAAGGGGAGGATTGAGGAAGAGAAGTGATGATGAAGAGGAGTGATGATGATGATGATGATGATGATGAAGGGGAGGATTGATGAAGAGGAGTGATGATGATGATGTTCTCTATTTGTCTCACTCTGATTGGCTCAGTGTGAGAGCACTTCCTGTTTGTGGTGTTCTAACTCAGGTGGTTGTGTGTGTAGATGATGGTCAGTGACGTGCTGAGTCAGCACTGTTTGTTCTCACATCAACTGGAATGTGAAACTATTACTAAGGTGTGTGTGTGGTGTGTGTGCGCGTGTGTGTGTGTGTGTGCGTGTTGGGAAGTCAATCAGTAACAGAGTGTGGAAGATTACTGACACACACCACACACACACACACTCATGGTAGATAAACAGAGGACTTTTCCCTGAGTGAGGACTGTAAGTATCAGACTCTGGTGATCTGATCGTCAGCGTAGATCTCTACATGTAGATCCTCCAGACGACCTCTGACCCTCTGATGACAGATATGAGCCGACAGCGTCTGTCACTACAGCTCAGCCTCGACCTCTGACCTTCAGCGACACGTCGTCTGAGACACACACAGGTCTATGTTTCACTTTTATATCATTATGACGTATGCTGAATAGATGTGTAGATACAGTTGTATCCAGCCTGATAAACACTGCCCTGATTATCATGGATAATAATCAATATCTCTGTTTGATGTGATATATTGTGACGCCTGTTGTGAGTACTTTGGTCAGTGTGTTGTTTGTTACCACCACACCAAAGTGTTCGTTACAGGCGTGTTAATTAGTAACTAGTTTAGTCACAGTTCAGAGTCGCTGTGATGAAAACATGGCTCTGATCTGTTTACTTTTATCTGGCTGTGGATGATGTTTGATGCGGAACAACTACCTGAGGAGCCACACAGAGTGTGTTTGAGGAAACGCCATCTGATGCTGACAAGTCGCCTCAGGGGACACATGTGGTGTTGGGGGGGGGTCTCACTGTGTGTGTGTATATTGATGATGTCATACTAATGTACTACTCATACTAACGTACTACTCACACTAACGTACTACTCATACTTAAGTACTACTCACACTAACGTACTACTCATACTTAAGTACTACTCACACTAACGTACTACTCATACTTAAGTACTACTCACACTAACCGTTACTACTACTTCCTACCACTCACCCTCACGACTCCTCTACTAACGTACTACTCACACTAACGTACTACTCCTACTACGTCACTCACCTAAGTACTACTCCCACTAACGTACTACTCATACTTAAGTACTACTCACACTACCGTAACTACTCATACTAACGTACTACTCATACTAACGTACTACTCCCACTAACGTACTACTCACACTAACGTACTACTCATACTAACGTACTACTCACACTAACGTACTACTCATACTAACGTACTACTCACACTAACGTACTACTCACACTAACGTACTACTCATACTTAAGTACTACTCACACTAACGTACTACTCATACTAACGTACTACTCAATAACGTACTACTCACACTAACGTACTAACTCATACTAAGGACGACTCTACTTAAGTACTACTCACACTAACGTACTACTCATACTAACGTACCTACTCATACTAACGTACTACTCACACTAACGTACTACTCATACTTAAGTACTACTCACACTAACGTACTACTCACACTAACGTACTACTCATACTAACGTACTACTCACACTAACGTACTACTCACACTAACGTACTACTCATACTTAAGTACTACTCACACTAACGTACTACTCATACTAACGTACTACTCATACTAACGTACTACTCACACTAACGTACTACTCACACTAACGTACTACTCACACTAACGTACTACTCACACTAACGTACTACTCATACTAACGTACTACTCACACTAACGTACTACTCACACTAACGTACTACTCATACTTAAGTACTACTCACACTAACGTACTACTCATACTTAAGTACTACTCACACTAACGTACTACTCATACTTAAGTACTACTCACACTAACGTACTACTCATACTTAAGTACTACTCACACTAACGTACTACTCATACTTAAGTACTACTCACACTAACGTACTACTCATACTAACGTACTACTCACACTAACGTACTACTCACACTAACGTACTACTCATACTAACGTACTACTCACACTAACGTACTACTCATACTAACGTACTACTCACACTAACGTACTACTCATACTAACGTACTACTCACACTAACGTACTACTCACACTAACGTACTACTCATACTTAAGTACTACTCACACTAACGTACTACTCACACTAACGTACTACTCATACTAAGTGTGATGTCTAAATGAGTATGTAGCGCGTTCACATTAGATAGTATGTAGAGATTGAGTATGTGAGAAATACCAGGATGTATACTGTATGGGGACATTTTTTAAGTATGCACGGTGGGCACACTAGTAAATAGGCTGTTTGAAATTGCATACTAACGTACCATGCACTGCAAACTCAATGAGCATATACTGTCTACTACATACTAGTCTGATTAAACTTCCTTTTAACTTCAAAACAAGAGCCTTATTTACAAAAGCTTTAAAAAACCAATGGAAGACAAGTACAAAATGAAATGTCCCCATTTCAAAATAAAAGCATATCTTCTTGTCTTCCATTAGTTTTTTTTTTTTTTTTAACTGTTTTGTAAATAGGGCTCTTATTTTGAAGTTAACAGGATGACCAATGAAAATGCGTGAAATGTGTGAATGAAATGTGTCTACGTGAGTTTTATGGATGAAATGAGCACATGTTGATATTCTACTTTGTCACTTTCTCACTTCAAATGTTTTCCGAATTTTCAAAGTAAAGGTGGAGAATCAACAGAGATATTTAGCCTCAGTGTGAACAAGGTTTTTAACGCTGTAGGTTCCAAATGCATCTTGGGAAACTTGGAAGTTTACTTCAGTGTGAACGCTCACCATCCTAATCATACTATAGTATATAGTAGACAGTTGTTCTCCAACTTTTTTAGCTCTAGTCCCCTTTTCTCTTATTTCTGAATCCAAGTCCCTCCTTTGTCCGACTACAACATTTTACATAGAAAACTATTTAAAAACAACTATAGATCATATGATGGAATTAATGAGTGAGAACACACATTTTAAAGAATCTCATTCTGTAAATAAGTGGAAAGAAACAGTATTTAATGCAGTGGTACTGAACCTTTTTTGGTATCGTGACCCCATTATGATATCAAGACGTTCTAGTGACCCCAAAGACGTTGTTTTCCTAGAATTAGTTTTTGATCATGTTTGAGCTCAGATAAATATTTTTCCTGCATTATAGTTTAACCAGATTTCTATTTCACAAAGGGAAAGTATAAAAATATAGTTGCTTAATATTGTGTGTTTATTTTTTAACAAAATAATAATTAAAAAACTTTGAAAATCTATTTTCTCCACCAGGGGAAGAAGAGAGAGTGTAAGGGTCAATCACTGTGAGGCTCATTGATAGACATGAGTATTCTGATTGGATAATTTCTGACCACACACACACACACACACACACACACACACACACACACACACACACCTCATTGTGTCGTTTTCACAGTTTATTTGTTTATTTGCTGACTCTCACCTCCACATATGTTCCTCCATTTTTAATGCATCACGACTCTGTGTGTGTGTGTGTGTGTGCGCTGTGTGTGCGCGCGCTGTGTGTGTGTGTGTCCTGCTGTCCTCCATCTGTTCCTCTCTGAATGAAGCTTCCTCTAAAACTCAAAACTTTATTTACGTCGCTGACTCATTTCTCCCCACAAAAATAAAATGTTTTCCAAAATAAAATAAAAAAAAAGCTCTCCTCTGTCAGATTGGGACTGCAGGCCTTTGGAAACACAGAGAGAAATGGTTGAACTCTTATTGTGAAGCTGTCTAACTTCCTGTAAGTAATAATAATAATGTTTTCTTCTGTCTGTAGCTCAGCCAACATGTCTAAGAATACAGTGAAGAAACTGCACTGGCGTTCAAAGGTATCTGTCTGTCTCTACCTGTCTGTTTCTAATCTACCTGTCTGTCTGTCTCTACCTGTCTGTCTCTAACCTGTCTGTCTCTAACCTGTCTGTTTCTACCTGTCTGTCTCTAACCTGTCTGTCTCTACCTGTCTGTCTCTACCTGTCTGTCTGTCTGTCTGTCTCTAACCTGTCTGTCTCTACCTGTCGGTCTGTCTGTCTGTCTCTAACCTGTCTGTCTCTACCTGTCTGTCTGTCTGTCTGTCTCTAACCTGTCTGTCTCTACCTGTCTGTTTCTAATCTACCTGTCTGTCTGTCTCTAACCTGTCTGTCTCTACCTGTCTGTTTCTAATCTACCTGTCTGTCTGTCTCTACCTGTCTGTCTGTCTTCAGGTGCAGGAAAGTTTTGTCCCGTTGGGGGGGGCAGGTTCAGGTGAGCTGGGCGTGGCCATCGGGGGTGGAGCCGACTACGGGGAGTTCCCATTCGTCACTGCTGCTCCTGGGGGTGGGGCTACAGTCAGTGACATCATCCTGGAGATTGGGGGGACCCCCGTGTTGGGTTTGACCCTCGGAGACGTCAGAGGTGTCCTCAATTCATGCCCTCATCCAATCAGGATCAAGACTGTTTCTCCAGGTGAGACCACACCTGCCTATGAGTGCACTGACAGTTAGCAGCTGCTGGAGAGTAAGAGTGTGTTGTGTGTGTGGGGTGTGTGGGTTGGGTTGTGGGTGTGGTGTGTGTGGGGGGTGGGTGTTGTGTGGTGTGTGTTGAGTGTTGTGTGTGTGTGTGTGTGTGTGTGTGTGTGTGTGTGTGTGTGTGTGTGTGTGTGTAGGTTCCTCTCTCTGTAAGGACCTCAGGTTGTATCTCTCTAAGTGTTTCACTCCAGGATCCATGGACAGTCAGTTACAGCAGCTGATCAGAGAGAACCTCTACCTACGAGCTGTACCCTGTAAGACACACACACACACACACACACACACACACACACACACACACACACACACACACACACACACACACACACACACACACACACACACACACACACACACACACACCTGCCATGTGTGTATTAAACTTTCAGATGAAATCTATGGGCCCATAATTGTGTGTGTGTATTAACATCAGTATGTGTGTGTGTCATTGAACCTGGACATTCTCTTGGCTTTGTCTGAACATGTGACTTTTAGAACACATTTGGCAATTGCGATCTGTAACTTTTAAACTTGTAACTCCTGTAAAAACCAGCAGTTGTCGCGAGTACCAAGTGACAGACCCTCCAATCAGAGGGCAACTTCATAAGACACTTTTTATAATACAGTATATATATATATTTATATTATAAGTTATAACTGTAACTTATTTCATAAGACATGCGTTCATAAGACACATTGTTTGCCTACCAAAACACAGAAGAAGAAGAAGAGGAAACTTTTTGCAAAAGTCACATGTACAGAGACAGCCAATCGAAGTTTTCCTCCGTGCTGAGATTATAACCCTAACCCTAATCCAATAAACATAAAGCACGTGTCCGTTCACGCATATATGCTCATATACAATCTCAGTACGATGTGAACTCAGACCATGACACACCGGTTCAATGTCTGTCTGTCTGTCTGTCTCAGGTACGACGCGACAGCCTCGTGATGGTGAGATCTCAGGTGTTGATTATAATTTTGTTTCCATCGAAGAGTTTTTCTCTCTGGAAGAATCAGGAGCTCTGCTGGAGAGTGGAAAGTTCAAAGGTGAGTAAAATCAACGCACCCACACTGTGTGTGTGTGTGTGTGTGTTTAACAGGTGTTTGTGTGTAATCCTTTGCAGTGCGTATTAAAATCTGTGAGTGGATTAAAAACTAAAATAGCTGAGTTTATTCGAACACAAGAACCTTTCACATTAAAAGTCCATCAACGTCCTGAAACAAAAAGCTTTTATTTTTTTAGTCTTAGGATTTGTGGGCGGGGCCCTATTTACAGTACATGTTTACCTGAAAATCTCCTTAATGTCCAATCACAGGAAACTACTACGGGACGCCCCGCCCCGTCCACATCGGCCCTGAGAGTCCACCAATCACGTTCCAGGAGCACAGGAACCTCCTGAGGAAGTTCAGGACCAGGAGCAAGTCTCTGAGTAACCTGGAGAAGACGACGGACGAAGGAGACGGCAGTGAGGACGACACTGGACACACAGGTACTGGTACGGATAACCAGGTACATGAGTAGATAACCAGGTACATGAGTAGATAACTAGGTACAGATAACCAGATAACCCTGTACAGAACCAGATACAGATAACCAGGTATAGAACCAGATAACCAGGTACATATAACCAGTTACAGAATTCGATAACCAGGTACAGAACCAGATGAGCAAGTAAAGATAACCAGGTATAGAACTGGATAAACAGGTATAGAACCAGATAACCAGGTACATAACCAACCAGATAACCAGGTTTATAACCAGATAACCAAGTATGGAGTTGAGCAGAGATATAATTTGACCCTCCTCCTCAGGGTCTGCTCCGGCTCCGCCCACCAACCTGCCCCTCAGCCAATCATGGGAGTCGTCAGCAGGGAGGGAGGGGGCTGTGAACGGAGGGAGAGGAGCTCGGAGCAGAGCAGGAGCTCCTCTCCCTGACAACTGGGAGCTGGCCTTCAGTGAGGCGGGGGAGCCGTACTACATAGAGTGAGTGATGCTCCTGATTGCTCCACTCTGCGGATGATGATGATGATGATGAAGGTGTCTCTCTCACTCTCTCAGTCATGTTGCCAAGACTACCAGCTGGTTCGACCCTCGCACTCACAGCAAAGAGACTCCGCCCCCTTCAGAGCGTGAGTCTCGCCTCCTTCTGCTCTGTCACTTCCTGTTTCTCTCAACTGACTCCACACCCTCCCCCCAGTCCCAGAGTTCACGGAGCAGCCGGCTCAGCTGATTGGCTACTCCATCCACACTCGTCTGTCCAAAGGACCACGAGGGTTCGGCTTCAACATTGTAGGAGGAAGTCGACCACAAGAGTTCCTGCAGGTGTACAGCGTCACCCCGGGGGGGCCCCCAGCCCTCAGCGCAGGTAACACACACACACACCTGCACATACCTGTGTGTGCGTATATAACGTAGATATATAACAATAGAACATCACCATGTTTAGCTCATACAGAGAGTCAATGTAGAGATTATAGACGTAGATGTTTTTACACAATCTACAGATAATCCACACACACACACACACGTGGTAATCTGTGTCACGTGCTGTTAGGATCAGTGAAACACAAAAGCATTAAAAACAATGAAGGGAGTTTAGTTTGGAGGGTTCTTTTCTGCACGTTTTACTTTGAAATGTAACAGGAATGTGATAAAAATGAGCAGGAAGGTGTCAGTTATTGTCACAAAAACTGTTTATTCTGTTGCAACTTGATGGTGGACATAAAGTACACACTAACTAGTCCTGGTCCTCCTCCTGGTCCTGGTCCAGCGGACATCCTGGTGTACATCAACGAGGCATGCGTGCTTGGCCGGTCCCACAGGGAGGTGGTGGACCTGCTGAAGGCGGTGCCGATGGGTCAGAGTGTTGATGTGGTCCTACGGAGGGGGTACCCCATGCTCTACAACCCAGACGGCTGCCCCAAGCAGAGCCTGGACACGGTAACCCCGCCCCCTCACTGCTGCTGCTCATTGTTACACCTGCCGACTGGGTTTACCTGAACATGTCAACACACTGTGTTCACTCACACACACAAAGCTCTGATACAGTCACATGTTTGTGGCCCCACCCACTGTTTGTACATCAGCCTTCTCATTGGTTGTGTCGTAAGTCACTCCTGCTTGTCTATGCTGATAGGATCTGACCTTTGACCTTTCCAACAGCCGCAGCCTCGCAATGAGCCGAGCGGGTCTGAGCGTGTGCAGACCCAGCTGACCTTCAGCCGCACGCAGGATGCTAACGGCAGCTCAACAGGTCAGAACCAGTTCTACAGGAAATAATTTCATTTGTAGAAAGAAAATAATTTGATGAATCATTGAAGACTCTTATTCTGAAATCCAGGGTCCACTCAAGCCCCGCCCTCCTCGGTTTCTCTGCCATTGACAAATGGAGTGATGACCCAGCCCACCCCAACATCCCCCAATCCCCCATTGGCTCCACCCCCTCTGCCAGAGAGGACACCGCCCAATCACAGCGACTCTGACGGGGGCGTGTCCAGCGCGGGAACTCGAAGGTCGGTCCTAACCCACGACTTGAGAACTTCTAGTTTCTGATCTCTGGGTTTGTTAATGTCTCTGGGTTTTGCTAATGTGTCCTGTTGGCTCCGCCTCCCACACATTGCAGGTCGTCTCTGATTGGCTACAGCAGCAGCACTCTGCCTGCCCTCTCCTCGTCCTCCTCGTCCGTCCTCCTGCGGCGGAGCTCCAAGTCCTCAGAGAGCGACCTGTCCACCATCGCCTCCTCGTCCTCCCACGTCCTGCCCAGGCTGCCCTTTTCTCAGCCTGAGGCCGCCCCCAACATTAGCCACGCCTCCCAACAAAGCTCCACCCTCAACCAAAGCACTGACCCCCACCTAAACTCCTCCCAGACGCCCCCCTGTGGGTTTAACGGCTGTCCGGCTAACCACCAGGCGCCCTCGCAGGGCTCCAGGGGTCACCCGGGGCTGGGGCTCTTCCTCTGTACGCCGGGGGCCACCCAGGGAGGGGAGCTGGTACCAGTGGCCCTGGGACAGAGTGAGGGAGGCGGCCTGGGCTTCAGCGTGACGGCGGGGGGCCACAGCGGGCAGCTGGCCGTGGTCCGGAGGGTCTGGGACCGACGGCGCTGCCCCACCCTGCAGCCAGGGGACGCCATCGTTAAGATCAACGGGGCGGACGTTCAGACCCTCACCTTCTCCCAGGTCAGAGTTCACCATCAGTCAACAGATAACACCATCATCAGCTGGTTTCTAACACCACTGGAGTCTCAGTGTTACTGCAAACTAGTCCCTCCTCAACGACTCTAGTTTAATGTGTGTGTGTGTGTGATTTGCAGGTGCAGAGGATCCTCCAGGACCATGTGAAGCAGGGGGAGGTGGTGCTGCTGGTTTACAGAGGAGGTACACCACGCTTTTATTTTAAAAAAAACAGTCAGAGCTTTATGTAAAGATATCTACAGTAGTGTGTGTGTGTGTGTGTGTGTGTGTGTGTGTGTGTGTGTGTGTGTGTGTCCAGTGTTGGCTCCCCCTTTATTTTGGAGGACGTTTTACTGCTGTACAAACTTTTAACTTGATATTACTTTCATGAGTCACATGATTCCCTCTCCTATCTCAGGCCACGCCTCTTCTCCGGTGGTTACCCCTAACCTTTATAAGCCCCTCCCCTCTTCACACACTGACCTACCAACTCCCTCTGTGGGGGGCGTGCCCCCCCTCAGCCAGGCCGGTTCTCAGGAGGGACCTGCCCCCCCCTCAGGGACCCCCACAGGTAATACTGGCCTCCTATTGGTGGAACACTGTGAGGTGGTTGCCATGGTAACATTGTCTGTCTCCAGGGGTCCCTCAGCCCTCCAACGGCCCCTCCTCAGCTCTGATCCAGAGCACCAGCTTCCTGGACTCGGTTCCCGTCACGCTGACGCTGGAGCCCCGGGACCTGCTGGGGGTCGAGGAGGGCGGAGCCAAAGATGGAGGAGGGGGCGGAGCCAGGACGGTGGAGGTGGAGCTTAGGAGGAGAACTGGAGAAGGATTTGGGTTCGTCATTGCCTCTCAGGAGGCAGGAGGAGGTGAGGGGGGGGTTGACCTTTGATCTCAGGGTCACTAACACACACACACACACACACACACAAAGTAAACTCATTCGCTGCCATTGACGCATATATGCGTTAATTGTGTTTTTCGACTGGGGTTGCTAGGAGACGGTGTGACGGAGTTCTTCTGTGAATATCAGGCTTGTACTATGATGTAGTGACCAACTGGTGGCATGTTGGTAGCAGCAGCGCACCTTTGGATGAGAGATTAGCCGTGATGAGCAGAGGTCAGAGAAAGAGGAAAGGAGTTTTTTTTGTCTTTTAGGCTATGAAAAGCACAAAATGCTTACACTTTCAAACAATAGGTACTGTAGGCTATCGGAAATTAAAAAATAAATAATTTGTAATTATATTATAATTAAAACAAATAATCAAAATATCAATTCGCCCTTGGGTAGGCACTGCCTACCCTGCCTACCCTGACTGCACGTCACTGGTCGCGATGGTGAGAGAAAACGATCAACAAACCGGGCCAAACGGCAGACTCGGAGATGGAGGAAGTTGCATGTGTGGAAACTGAGGGGGAGGGATACTTGGAGGACGGCCAAAATTTCGGTAAGGGAACCATACAACTCTGACCCAGATATCAAAATAATAATAATTTTGCCATCAAAAGCCCGGTCTCAGTTTTGTTTTTGTAGTTTTATAGAAGGAAACCAATGTTGAGATGTTTGAGGTGTCACTGAAGCTAAAACATATTAGCCTTAAAGTCACTGTCTTTTTTCTCAGTTTTTTGCTCAGAAACTGGCGATTTGTGTGAAACGACCTATATTTAACTGCTGATTACAGAAGAACGAAACAAGCTAGAAACAAAATATTTTTTTCTGATGAAAGTACAGTCTATTCTTTCAGAATTTTAGATCGTCATAGTACAAAAGATTCTGTGGGTCTTTAAATTCTGTGACAGTCTTTAAAAATCTGTCAAAAATGCTCTAAAATGACTGGCAGCCAATGAGTTAATGAGCTCAATCTGATCATTTTAAATATTAACGTCATGATGTCACTTCGAGGTCAGTACCTGAGCTTCTGTTTGCTCTGCACACACACATACACACACACACACACTGGGAGGTTAGGCTCCTCCTTCTGTTTCTGACCCTGTTCCGCCCCCTCAGAGTGTCCCACTTTGCAGCTTTGCTCCAACTCAGTATTCAGACACACACACACACACACACACTCACACACACTCTTCATCATGATGGATCGACTGCAGTCGGCTTTAAAAACCATCAAAGACTCCAAACGTGAGTCGCTTTCTGTGATTGGTCAGAAGTCTGATGGCGTGGTTTATATCTTAATGTCTGCATCATGTTTATGTGTGTGAGTGCATGCGCACATGCTGAGCGAAAGCCGTGATCTGACTCACACAGCTTGTCCTTTTCACATAGATCACACTGAGCACTGTTAGAGTCAGACTGGTCATCATGTTAACCTGTGACTGATTCTAAGCACAGTAGTAGAAACAGTAAAAGAATGAAGTTTGTTTATATTGTTCAGGCTAATGTTAACACTGAAAGACATTATTCATCACACACACACACACACACACACACACACACAGCTTTGTGGTCATTTGACTCAAATGCTCCTCCTCTCTTTTATCAGCTCTCAGGAATTTCTGACTCCTCACTGAAACTGTGTGTACGGCTCTCACACACACACACACACACACACACACACACCCACCCACACACACACGGTCCACTCTGTGTGAGCTCTGCATAGATCACTTCTTATTTCTGTCCCTGATAAATCCCATAAACCAGCATTATCATTAGCATGTTAAGTTCAAATGTTGAATAGCACCTGTAGCTCCACAGGAGCCTCAAGTTAAGAACTTAATATAATCTTTTAAAAAGTTGAACTTTTTCTAAAAATATAATTTCACACTTAATAAACATTCCACTTGTTTTTGATATTGATGCTTGAATTACAATTAGTTACCCGTTATTTGTTCTCACAAGTTAAAAAAATTAAATCAAATGCATTTCATACCATTTTGTACTGGTAAAGGTGACATTTGTAATTATTGATATCGTATTGTTTAGTATCGGGATATGTAAATTGTGAATCGTATTGTATCGTTAGAGTCATGGTAATGTACAGCTCTAGTGTGAGTGCGTTGACATGATCCCTGTTGATTTTGTTTGTTTGTGTTTATGATGTCACTGTATGGAGGTCACTGATTGGCTGCAGCTGCTGAGCTTTGTTTATCACACCTTCACACACACCTGTACTAATGACCTCTGACCCCAGCCTCTCTGATGTCCCACCGCTTCGTGACGGTGCGCCGGGGCAGTCCAGCAGCCCGTAGTGGGCGTGTCCATCCTGGTGATCGTCTGGAGGCGGTGGAGGGGCGACCAGTGGGAGAGCTGCAGCACAGAGACCTGGCTCAGATAATACGGAGAGCCGGCAACTCGCTCAGGATCAGCATCACACCCAAACAACGTAAGCACACTCATCATCATCATCGTTGTTATTCTCTGTGGAGGAACACCATGGGTTCATCACTAGTTCTTAGTTAGTTATGTGGTTACAGTGAGGGGGCGGAGTCAGGATTACATCCACACTTTGATTAATGTGATGTTTGAGCGCCCTGTCCACCCAATAATAATGATGTATAGTATCATAATTAAATAATGTGTGTTCTCAGAGTCCGACGGAGCAGAACTGGACATGGACGTGAAACTGATGAAGGGCATCAGAGGGAGGTCAAAGGTCACTGTCATTACTGTCTGTAGTGTGTATAGTGTGTGTCCGTACTCACTCCTTCATCTGCTCTCCAGGACCAGTCCAGGTTCTACAGTGTGGATCTAGATCGTGGTCCTACAGGGTTTGGGTTCTCACTCAGAGGAGGAAGTGAATACAACATGGGTTTGTACGTCCTGGGTCTGATGGAGGGAGGACCGGCTCAGCACAGCCACAAGATACAGGTACACACTACACACAACACACTACACACACATTCAAAACGACTTCCTGGAGGTTCTAGAAACTATTTCATACTTAAAAGCAGGATAGTGTGTGTAATGAGTGTGTATTTGTGTATCAGGTGTCTGATCAGCTGGTCCAGATCAATGGCGACAGCACGGTGGGGATGACTCACAGTCAAGCAGTGGATCAGATCAGAAGGGGCGGAGCCAGGATCCACCTGGTGCTGAAGAAAGGCAACGGTTACGTACCTGACTATGGTGAGCCTCACCTGCAGGTGTATCACTTCAGCTGGTCATCAGTCTATCTGGTGACACTCACTCGTCAAACACACTTCAGATGCAGCTACACATGCTAACTCCTTTAGCATAACAGGAAGCTAACAGCTACTTCCTGTACACTTTATTAATCACACGTTTTAAATTCACCTTTTTTTGAATGGACTCTGGTAGACTGTGGCGTCTCGCTCTGTCTTTTCTGCCTGTTTTACCTCCTCCTCCTTTTCCTCTTCTTCATCATCCTCCTCTTCCTCAGTGGAGCTGTCCAGCCTGTCTCTCTGTATGACCAACTCTAAACAGGGCGAGCCGTGCTTCTACGTGATTGGACGCACTGAGAACTCGCGGTTTGTACCTTTCTCTCTGCTCCTCCTCCTCTTCCTCCTCCTTCATCCCTTTCTTCTTCTTCTCTTTCATTCTGTCGTCTCATCTTCATGTTTCCATTGTAAACACAGAGAAACACTGTAGGATTTGGTGGTACAGGTCGAGATTACAGGCAGATGAATGTACTCCCTCCATCTTTGTAGTCCTTTCTGATTTTTGTTCTTGTTGTGTCTCCATATTTGTAGTTCTAGCATCATATTTGTAGTCCTTTCTTTTCAAACATGCACTCATCTCACACTTCCTCCAGCTCACACACATTTGTGATGATTCCTGTGACTTTCAGAGTAAAAGTCCACTTGATTGTTTGTGTATTTTCTGATCATGTGACCTGACTTCAGTGTCTTTTCTAACAGACCCTGATGAAGAAGGCCCCTCCTCCTCCTCCTCTTCCTCATCCTTGCACACAAAAAGGTGGGATGCAGCAGCGGTTGCCGCGGCGACCGTCTCTGTCTCCCAGGAAACCAGAGAGGGGGAGTGGAGGAAGAGGGGAGGGAGGAAGAGTGAGGGAGAAAGAGGAGGGTCAGGACCTCCTGATCTGGATTTGGACCGAGTGGAAGTGGAAGCTCAGGAGGAAGAGTGGAGGAAGGAGGAAGAGAGGAAGAGGAAGGAGGAAAAAGAAAAGAGAAAGAGAAGGAAGGAGGAAGAAGAGAGAAAAAGAAAGGTTGAAGAGGAAGAAATTAGCAAACAAAGAAAGGAAAAGGAAGATGAGAAGAGAAAATGGAAGGAAGAAGAGGAGGAAAGGGAGGAAGAAGAGAAAAAAAGGAGGAAGAATGTAGAAGTGAGAAAAAGAAGGAAGGATGAAGAAAAGAGGAAGAGAAGTAAGGAGGAAGAGGAAGAAAGAAGGAAACAAAGGGAGGAAAAGGAAGAAGAGAAGAGAAAAAGGAAGGAAGAAGAGGAGAAAAGAAGGCGGAGCAACAAAAAGGAGCGTGAATCCTTCTCCTTCTTGATGCCGATTGGCTACGACGACGGCGAGCGTCTGTCCGACAGCGAATCAGGAGCCGGTTTCTCAGAAGTCAGCCAATCAGCAGACAGCATCGACACAGCGGGATGGAGGGAGGAGTTATCGTCGTCATGGCGACAGGGCAGCACGGCGGGCCATTGGCTGGAGCCGAGCGCACAACAAATGAAGCGGCTTCGGATTGGTCGCCTGGGTGGGCGGGAGCTAAGGGGCGGGCTCTCTCTCTGATTGGTCAGCAGTGAGGACGTTTCTTTCCCATTGGCTGTAATTTTTATGCTACCTAATAAGGGCTTTCCTGATAGGCTGCTGGGAGAAGACCCGCCTCTGCTTGCTTCTCATTGGACAGGATCAGACAAGCTTTTTGGAAACTAGCCAGGAAATGGCCTAACTCTGAAGCCTGTGATTGGCCGATGTCAGCGTCAGTCGCTTCTGACGACGCCGCCTTTAAACGTATTTTTCCCATCATCCCTCAGTGCATCCTGAGCCTGTGTCACCACATCAACAGGCCTGTGTTACCATGGCAACTTTGGCCTCGTTTCTAAAGCCTGCCCACAAATACACACGCACACAGCCTGAAAGCTTTATTTTATTAAACGTACCGTGAGAATGTGTGCGCGTGTACATTAGCTGACCCTGGTACGCCAACATTTAGGAGACGCTCACGTATCAGATCATAGATCTACGTAAACCCTTCAGCGTTAGCCGTTAGCTCCATGCATGCTAACATTTTCATATTAAAGCTATCAGTGAAAATGAATCCATGACCGTCACCAAAACAAATGTGCAAACAATCAATTTCCTCGTCTTTGAGCCGTAACTGAGCGTAGAATCCCATTCATGAGCTCCACGACCATATATAGTAGAATGTGGGCGTGTCCAGGGCGGGACAGGAAGTTAATTCTGGGCTGTGATTTATTAGCACGGTTTGATGAATCAAAACACCAAACTTCATATAAACATGAGATCATTCACAATTTTAATTTATTAAAACAGAGATCAGCCCAAATACTAACAAATATAAACATATACATTTATAAATAAATAAAATTGACCATATAATAAAAATTCCAGTTGTTCTTGTTAAATAGATATAATGGATTCAAGCAAAACCAACAGCTTTTGTGTGAGAACAAAGTAGAATTAATAACTGCTCCGCGTCTACAAATATTAAATGACATTAAAAAAAAGTTCATTTGGAAGAACATGGACCTCACTACACATCGCTTTATAAACGAGGCCTAAACATGGAGCCATGTGCTGCTCATGGGCCAAGGGCCCTGCAGCGTGCATGTGCGTGATGTTTGTGATACAGGCTCCCCCCCCCCCCCCCCGTATGCAAACCCTGCTGAGAGCATGTGATGAAATCAGCCAATGACTTTTATTTTTATAAACAAAGTGTGGATCTGCTCGCCTGTTGATAAACCTTTACTGTGGTTATGTAACGGAGCCATACACACACACACACACACACACACACAGATGTCAGCTGAAGTGCCTCGTGTTGTTTAAGCCTTTGGTTCTTCTAACCGTCCAATCATGCATCACCTGTGTGTCTGCTCACTATCGCCCCCTGCTGCTTCAATTGACTCAGTGGACATTTTTAATGCTTTTATTTTGAAGGAGCTGTCCCTATACTTTCCTGTTACATGTTTGGGTGATTTTGTGAAATAAATTAGAAATCATTGTTAAAGGCCAAATAAGTGAAGGAGGCGATAGTACATGTGAATGTTGCATAAATCAATCCCCTTCAAAATAAAAGCGGGGTTTCTCTGCGTGGACAGCAGGGGGCGCTGCTGCACACGGGTCAACCAACTCTGACACATGTAGCATGTAAACGTGTAAATACAACCTTGGTTCATGGCTCCTTTTCCACCTGTCGGTCTCCCTTTAGCCCCACCCCCTCTGTAAGGGCATTGGACCTTTTCCGTCTATGCATTTTAAAGCTGGTCCAATCAGAGACCAGTTCAGGTGTCACAGGCTCAGCAGGAGGCGGAGCAAAGGTTAGCGAATATGAACAAACAATAAATTATGTAAAACCAGTTTGTGGGCGTGGTTTCCATTTCAGAGGTGCTAACCTAAGAACCGATCACAGGCAGAAGGCGGGGCCTCGCAGCAGCTTGGGTTCCACCACGCTGTCCTGCAGGGGCGCCTGGAGCGAGAAGTGGGCCAGGGGGCGGAGGGGCCGGCCCCCCCTCTGAGGAAGGGGCAGCTCTGAGTGGTGAGCAGGAAGTGGAACGCAGAAAAAGAACGGGTGGAGTAGAGCCTGCCAAAAGAGGAGGGGCTGTCAATCAATCAATCACCCGAGCAGGTAATGAGCCAACTAATCAATTAATTCATTCATGTATGTGATTTTTTTTTTTTTTTTATTCCTTCTGACAGGAAGTCACATGACACACAGGAAGTGCCACCCACTAATCAATTAGTGGAGCTACAAGCCCCGCCCCATCAGAGGTACCTGTCGGGCCGAGCAGCGCTGATTGGACGGATAAACCAGGAATTTATAGAGCAGGTCCACGGCCTGAGGGGAGGAGTCAGGGACGATCTCCTCCAATGGGATTGCAGGATTCTCCTTAAAGGATATTTTATTGTAGTCTGGCAACTCGGTGACATCCTAAACAACAAATAAACAACAACTCAGTGACCTCCTGTAGAGAGACGTGTGTGTTGCAGCCAAAGTTAGGGTCAATTATCCCTGTAATTGATAATTAATTACGATTATGACATAATTGTAATTGTGATTAAATTAATTTGTCCTTTTGTAATTAAAAATGTAATTGTTATTGATTTTCAGGGGAAAAATTTTAATTGTAATTGGAAAAAAATTCCAGCCACCGTAATCATAATTCAGTTGTAATTGAACATGGATAATTGAAGATGTAATTGTAATTGAAAAATGTAATTGTGTGTGTGTTACAGGCCAGTTCTCCTCTGTAGGTGTTCCTAACACTCTAAGAACACAGCACAGCTGCTCGATGTCGTTTTCTCCAGGAAACAAAGGAGACGAGTTCAACAGCTCCCCAAATATACAGCCCACCGCCCTGCGCACACAGAAACACACACACACACACACTGAAGCATCGCCCTGACTCCTGTGTTCAGGTAATGGTGATGATAATGAATAAACTTGTCACCACAGGTCGACGCCCTCAGTGTATTTTCTGGCTCCGTAGAGCAGCTCAGGCGCTCTGTACCACCTACACACACACACACGCACACAGGGGTGAGTGTGTGTGTGTGTGTGTGTGTGACCGCTGAGCATCTCACCTGGTGGCTACCTGATGGCTGTACAGACGACCTCTGACATCACTGAAGAGACGAGCCAATCCAAAGTCAGCGATCTTCAGGTGACCAGAGGAGCTGATCAGGAGGTTGGCTGGTTTCAGGTCCTACACACACACATTTTTATATCACTAATTTATGGCGACCCCAGAGACGTTTTATTCTTTTCTAGAATTCGTTTTTGATCATGTTTGTTATCAGAATCAGTTTAATTGCCAAGTGGAGTTTTTGGAAAACAAACAAGAGACAGTATAATAACATCATGGAGCAGCAGCGGTCGGCTAGCACAACATCCGCTCTCTCACCAGTAAAAGACAACTCATCCATGAACTCTTCACTGACTGTAAGTTTGACACGGCAACAAGAACACGACTTCTCTCAGCTCATTGAATCCACTCCACCTGGGTTTGTTTACACCTGTAAACCACGTGACTCCGACCGGGGCGAGACCATCAAAGTCTCACCTGTGTCTGCCCTGGTCTTCACCTCATTTAATTCCACAGTATGTGAACTCTGGACCTATTCCCACCATAATTACAACTGTTTACCGCCCGTCTAAATCCAACAGTGATTTTTTAAATGACTTCCTCACTCATTTATCCTCCTTTCATCAAAAATAATAGTGCTGGGTGATTTTAACATTCATATGGACAACATCAATCATCCTTTTACCAGTGATTTTACTTCCTGTTTAGATAGTTTTGGTCTTCAGCAACATATCAACACTCCCACTCACTCAAAAGGTCACATTCTTGATTTACTCTGCTGCTATGGTGTCACCCCTCTACTGTAAAACTGATGAACTCACCATAACTGATCACTTTCTCCTCTCATTCAATGCTGCTCTCACCATTACTACCACTAAGCTCCCACGTCTCGAATCATTCCACAACATTAACAATATAAATCTTAACACCCTCACCTCTAGCACTGACCACCACCTGGACATAAATACATTTCTACCCCTAATGATCTGGTTATGCATTACAACACTACACTCCATTCCATTCTCAACTCCCAGGCTCCGTTAAAATCCATGTCTGTTACATTCTTCACTCCTGCCCCTGGTTCACACACCATCTCTGGCTCATGAAAGCCAGAGGTCGCCAACTCGAGCGCCTCCATAAAAAAACCCACCTCACTATTCATAAAGACGTGTACGATAACCACTTCATCCAGTACAAAGACTCCATTGCTAAAACTAAATCTGAATATTACTCCAGTTTAACCAGTTCAAATAAAGGTCTTCAATAAACTCACCTGCCCTCCTGACTCACTGCCTTAATGTCATTTCTCTCCTCAAAAATCCAGAACATTCCTCAGTCAGAACTCTCCTCTCCCCATCCCACCAGAATCCTTCCCATTTACTCATTCCTTTTCCACCTTCCAACTGACCACTCCCTCTGAAATCTCAGACCTCATCCATCAGTCCAAACCATCCTCCTGTCAGTTGAACCCTCTCCCCACATTCCTGGTCAAAGCCTCTCTCCCCTCTCTGCTTCCCATCATATCAGCCATCATCCACTCGTCTCTCATCACTGGAACTGTTCGCTCATCCTTCAAAACCGCTGCAATAACTCCAATCCTAAAAAAACCCGGTGCAGATCCTTCCAATCTCAATAACTTAAGTCCCATCTCAAATCTCCCCTTCATCAGTAAAATTCACGAAAAAATAGTCGCCAGCCAACTTCACTCTCACCTATCCCACAATAACCTTTATGAACAGTTCCAGTCCAGTTCCCGCCCCCTCCATAGCACTGAAACAGCACTTATAAAAATAACCAACGACCTCATCATGGCAGCTGATTCTTGACTCCTCACCATCCTCATCCTCCTCGACCTGAGTGCAGCATTTGACACCATCTCTCACACCACCCTTCTGAACAGATTAGCTTCCATCGGCATCACCCACACCCCCCTAAACTGGTTTAAATCATATCTGTCCGGCCGCACTCAGTTCATCCAGCTCAAATCCTTTAAATCAAAACTCTCCCCCGTCACTACAGGTGTGCCCCAGGGCTCAGTCCTGGGGCCCCTTCTCTTCATTATTTAGCTCCTCCCCCTTGGCAATATCTTCCGTAAATTTGGCATTAATTTTCACTGTTACGCAGATGACACCCAGTTCTACCTCACCAGTAAACCATCTTCTACCCTCCCCCCCCTTTCCCTTATTGACTGTATCACAGAAGTTAAATCATCATCTCCTAAAACTCAACAGTGACAAAAAAAAGGTTCTCCTCATTGGTACAACTCCTCCGTTTCCCCCTCCCCACAGGTTAAGAGTCTGGGTGTCATCCTTGACAGCAATCTATTGTACAAATTCCACATCAATAATATCACCCGGTCTGCATATTTCCACCTCCGCAACATTAATCACCTCCGCCCCTCACACTGCCGCTATCCTTGTCCACAGTCTCGTCACTTCCCGGCTCGATTATTGCAATTCCCTTCTCTTTTGCAAATCCCTCCATAAACTTCAGATAGTCCAGAACTTAGCTGCCCTCATCATCACCAAAACTCCCTCAATCTCCCACATCAGTCCTGTTCTCCACCAGCTCCACTGACTTCACATTCAATCTTGCAACCACTTCAAGATCCTTCTGTTAAGGTTTAAGGCCATCCACCACACTGCCATCCACGTCCACACTCTATCTCACTCCCTCAGATCCTCTTCCTCCATTCATCTATCCACTCCACCAGCTCTCCTTGTTTTAGCTTCATTTTTCCTGTTGTTTTTAGACTTTATTGTGGTTTTATACTATGTTGTTGTGGTTTTATCATGTACTGTTTGGTGACCTTGGGTGACCTGAAAGGCGCTGAATTTCAAATAAAATGTATTATTATTATTGATAACATAATAATACTACGGAGGAGGGTTAGGGATTAGGGCCACTGAAAAAAAAAAACTCAAATATTTTTTTTATTATCAATAATGTTATATATTAAATATTAGTCAGAACATTAATAATATTTTTTTTAATTAAAAAATCCTGCAATATTCCTCAAATTCTTCCCCAAAATGTCTCCAAATTAATAGAAATTAGTCATAAAACCAAGGACATTTAAAGTGAAGTGTGTTAATTTGACAAAATATAATTTTAATCAGTAATTTTTATTTTACTAATCACTAAACATTTGAGGTGACCACATCTAAACCACATGGGGTCACGACCCCAAGGTTGAAAAACACTGTTCTGTGGTTTGTTTTTGGTTAGTGTGTGTTTGTATGTATGTCTCTCACTCGATGCATGATGTTGTTGTGGTGCAGGAAGGCCACGCCCTTCAGCAGCATCATCATGTAACCTTTGACCTGAGCTGGGGTCAAAGGTTGCTGAGCGTTCCTGATGATCTCAGAGAGGTCAGAGAGCATGAAGTCAAAGACCAGCACGAAGCCTGTCCCCAGAGGGAACACGTCCCTCAGCTTGACCACCTGACCACCGCCAAAACAACACAATGACTCTTAGCAAAATAAGAGCAGACGTGTGTGCGTGTGTATGTGTGTGTGTCGTACATGCTGGTTGTCCTCCATCTCCTGCAGAGCTTTGATCTCTCTCAGAGCCTGGTTAGGAATCCCATCCTCTAACTTCCTCAGGGCCACTTTCTTTAGAGCCACAGTCTCTCCTGTCTGACACACACACACACACATAAATATATACAGGTGAACAGTGCAGGTGAACATGTGGGAGGAGCTTCACCTCGATGTGTTTGGCCTTAAACACGATGCCGTGTGCTCCTTCTCCGATACGACCCAGGATGCTGTACTGCTCCATGGCTTTAGAATCAAGCTGCACAGGAAACACACAGGGATATTTTCTGCTGAAATGATCAATAATTGAAGATCAGCTCATTGCAGCTTGTAGCTCATTGGCTATCTCATAACGGTTAGAATAAGACGTTATTTGGGTCTTTCTAACTTTACTGAAGTCCTGATGCAGTGATCTATATGCCCCTGTTCCTCTGACATTGTTACACTGAATGATGTTTCCTGCAATGATTTATTACACTACACTGTTGTTTCATTATCTCGAGATAATTATCCCGTTATCACGGGAAAACAGTCTCCTTATCTCGATAAAATTAAGTCGTGATCACGGGAAAACGGAGGGTAAAAAAATGTATGAAAGCACTTTGAACCCTTTTTAACCACTTTTTCTGTCCACTTTTGGCAACTCTAATTTGCAATTTTTAACCAATTTCTTTCTGTTGCCATGGTAACAGTTACTAAGGCTGAACATGTATTTATCAATGTAGTATAATCAGGTTAAATCATTCCTATGGTTTGATTCATTTGCGGTAACGCTTCGTAAACGTGGCATTTAAAGTACATTCATTCATTCATTCATTCAAAAGTTGACCACCTAACACTGAGCGCTTAAGGCTAACTCGCTAAGTTGTCATGGTAACAACCTTAAGACTGATTGGAATAACTTGTGCTATTGACGATGTTTTTTAGTCATGAAACACATTTTAAAACCTCAATAAAACGTGTCACATCACTAAATAAATGCACTAAACATTTTGGTGCTCGTGAGCGTTGGGCTACCCGTTGCCATGGTAACATGGGGAAGGCTAAGCTAACGCAAACCAAACGCGTAGAGTTTTGTTCTCTGTTTTTAGTTTAAAGAGATTAGAAAGAAATTCATATTTACCTATTATTGAATCATTCTGTTCTGGAGTTTTAGAAGGTAAAATGAAATAGATGGAGCTAACCGTGTTGGTTTACAGAAACGTCATCAAACCGCGCCGGAGTGGACAGACTCGACTTCAAAATAAAACATCAACATCGTTGCGAACATTTAGGGATTTACTGATGTTGATTATCATTTTTGTTATTTGAAAGACGAAATTATAATCAACATTTTCTTTAAACTTTACTTTTTGCATTAAATCACGGAAACAATTAGTGAAGTATAATTTTTAAATATTGATGTTTTGAGTGCTTGGACAAAAATTTATTAATCTTTGTTAATTATTTATTTTTGTTCAGTACGTGTCAGACCCACAAACCTCAGTTCAAAAAGCTCTTTGGAGTTTTAATAATCTTCGTGTTAATTTATTAGTGCATTTGTGATTTAAAAATGGTATCCCCTCAAGATTGTTTAGTGATGATTAAACTTGGGACTTTTATTTAAAACAATAGTTTTTGCTCACTGTCACGTGCGTTTAGGTAGTTTTATGCAGATGGAGCTCTGTCTTGTACCCATTCGGGTTTTAATTCAAATGATGTGAAGGTTTTGTTGATGTCCGTGCTTTTACTTTGAAAAGCAGCAGTGTATTTTTCTGTCGCTGCATCTCTTCCGGGTCACCGTCAGATGTGGTCACATCCTCGTCCTGTTGGTTCGACTTAAACCTGTCCTCTACGGTTAGCCTGATACAGTTAATCTGCTACACTTAGCCTGCTGTCGTTTGTTCGGTATCGTCGGTAGCGACTCGCTCCCGGTAAAGATGCTCGCTCCCGCTGACTCTACGGTTACCGGGAAGGTTCTACAATATGAAAACTTCGTCAACGACGTCCTGAGGCGAGATTTACGGTGAGGACCGTGAACGCACCACACAGGTGTAAGGGGGCGTGTCAAACAGTAGTGGTTGGTTAACACGGGTCAACTAGTTATAGAATCCACGTGACCATCAGTTACAGCTGGTTAAAGTGTGTGTGTGTGTGTGTGTGTGTGTGTGTGTGTGTGTGTGTGTGTGTGTGTGTGTGTGTGTGTGTGTGTCGGTCTCTCTCTCAGGGCGGTGATGGATCAGAGGGATCAGGTTTATGAGAAGATCTCAGAATATCTACAGTTGAAGAACACCATCCAGAGTCTGCAGGTACACACACGTATATATACACTCCTACACACACACACACCTACTCGTATGTGTAACATTTCCAAACATGGAAAACAGTTTAGTGTGTGTGTGTGTGTGTTTTGCGGCTGTGATGTCACTACAGGAGGCGGAGTCAGGCCATCTGAAGACGGAAGTGGACCTGGGCTGTAACTTCTTTGTTCAGGCTCAGATGTGAGTGTGTGTTATTGAGTTGATAGGATTATCTTAGCCTTAACTCTGAGCTGATAGGATTATCCTAACTAAGGATGTCCCGATTCGATCACATGATCGGAAATTGGGCCCGATCACATGGTTTCAGACTCGATTGGAATCGGACGTTATCTCCCGATCAGGACTCAGATATATATGTATATTTATTATCATTATAGGGGTGGGTTGTATAACGGTTCATACCAAATACCGGTATATATTTTCATTATGATATAAATGTTTAATATACCACCGTACCGGTATATTGATTACACAATGTTCGGAACGCTACGTTGTGCCGTGTCAGACCGGAGCCTTTTCAATGTTGCACTGCGAAGGTAAACAGTAGCGCTCTGGTTACCATGGTTACGGTGTAAATGGACAAGAAAGCTCTGATACTGCAGAACATGATGACACAGAAGAACTTGTGTCAAAAAGAGGAGGAGCCATGTCTGTTGTTTGGTCAGCAGAACAAGTTGGATGCAGAGCAGAGGTGGAGAGTTAGACCCAAAGTTCTCAGATGTTTGTGAATAAAAGAGTTCAACATCAGGTAAATCACTACAACATTTGTTCTGTTTGAAAGAGACCAAACATATCGTTAGCCTCTCTGCTAACTAGCCTGATGCTAGTGTGTGTGCGCACTGTGCACAGATGTTTGAGGGCTTGTTTGTCTGCTCCGCACAAGTGTTTGTTTGCGGGTGCATGAGTGTTTGTGTGCGCACACTCGCGCCAGTGTGATTTGCGTGTGCGTGTGTATGTTTGTGTGTGAGAATAGACCATCCTAAGTCAATCTACAGCATGACGTGCAGGTGTATTCTAAATCAACCTCTATCTGCAGACCTCACACACTTTATTTAATAAACAGCTAATATTTTACATGCTCTGCACCTGCAATGCCAACAAAATGAAGTTGTCATACTTTTCATCAAGATAAACATACATTTTAATCTGTGAAACTAAATGAGGAGATTAAACATTAAAAGTGCAGTTCCTAAAAGCACATTACTGACCTTACTTTACAGCACTGACATTTATTTTTTTATTTGTTTTAAGATGAGGCACTATTAATTTTTCATATTAGACATTTTTATTCAATTTTATTTAATCTTGCACTAAAGTCTAAAGTGAATTTTCTTTTAATGTATTGCTTGATTGATCAAGCTACGTCACAGAAGTGTTCTGTTTAGGGTTGAATGTTAAAATAAGGTGAATAAAATAAATAAGGGACATCCTGGATCTGTTTTTTTGCTCTTCTTTATCTTTTTGATGTATTATAGAAGTATCGGATCGGTACTCGGTATCGGCCAATTCTCAAAATCAAAAAACTCGTACTCGGGCAAAAAACCTGATAGGGACATCCCTGATCCTAACCTTACCTCTGAGCCTGGGATCAATCCTGATCTGAGGTCATATGGTTAAACTGATGATGTCATCAATATGTCTCAGTGAGGACGCCTCCAGGATCTTTGTGGCGGTGGGATTCGGTTTCTTTGTGGAGTTCACGTTGGACGAGGCGCTGAAATTTATCGACAAGAAGACCAATCAGCTGACAGCGTCAGTCCCTGTTTACATCACTTCCTGTTTTATGTTATATATTTGTCTGTAAATACATGCTTTTTAATCATTTTAAATGCTGATATATCTTCCTTTTAATGTGTTCTCATCACGTTTGTGTAAAGCTAACAATGCTAACGCTGTGCTTCAGGTTCACAGAGCAGCTGACAAAAGACTCAGCCAAAATAAAAGCCCACATCCGCCTGGTGCTGGAGGTATTTATTCCCATGATTGCTGTGTTAGTTGGCGTCTGATTGATAATAATCAGTAATATTGATGGATCTGTCTGCGTGTCCTGGTCAGGGTCTGAGGGAGCTGCAGGGTCTAAGTGAACTCACACAAACACAAACATCACGTGGAGATGTTTTCTAGAAGCTTCAGCGTCATTTGGACACAAACAGACTCTCGTTCCCGACGCTCACAACACACAAAGAAGAGAAACGTGGACAGAAGAAGAATCTGCTGACATGTTAAATAATCTTTTAAAAACTCTCTTCATAACCAGCGTCTAATCAAAGGTTTGTCTCTTCTTCAATAAAATGTATTTTATTAAAAGCTCGCTTTTTTTTCATTTAAATATTCTATTTTTTTCTGCTGTCTGAGTTTTCATGGTGTATTGCTGATACATTGAATTCATATTTGGATTTTGTTTCAGATTTTTGGTTATTTACCATATATTTTCTGTTTAAAAATGTGTAAAAAATTCCCCCAAAATGTTGTGATTTTCACTGAATTTTAGTCTTTCAGATTTTTTTGGGGAGTTTTGTAAATGAAACGTCTTTTCAGTAACATTCAGTATTGTGGCACGTGGACTAAAAGCCGGTTTTTTTCACGCCACGTAGGCTAAGCAAGGAGGGATATAACACTGATGACGCGCATGCCAAACAATTGCCCAGAGTTGGGAGGTTTATTGTTCCAGATCGTGTTGGAGACATAGGCACTTACTTTAGTAGCATGCATTGGTTGCTTTACAGATACCTCATGACAGTGCAGATTGTAGATGGATCGCAGGATGATGCGGTCAACAGAAAGTTGCTCTCCCAACCTCACCCCACCAGCAAGCCAAACAAAACACTGCCAGGTAAGCGCACGTATTAATATAACCTACTCCCACAGTGCCACGCCCAATCACTGTGGTGCAGAAGCGTGCATACTCTGATTGCGTGCACGATACCCATTCACATGCATGAACCTCATTTAGAAACAGGTGAGAAACAACCAAATCCTGTACGGCTCCTACATTCAGGATCAATAATACTTTTGTTTTTCTGCTGAGTCAACTCTCCTGGACACAGGGATACGGTTGCCTGGTAACAGATGCTGTGATCAGCTTGATGAGTTGTCATGACGAAGGATGGTGTGAAGGTGCCTCGTTAACCCCCGTAATTAAATGTTTTATGCTGAAACATTAAGCTGCATTTTCCACGTAAATACTCATCAAAGGTGATCCAGAAAAAGCGAGAACACATGTTCATATGTGTCCTAATGTCTGTGAAGCCCTCATTGTTCTTCTGCTCTTCCTCTCACCTTTCTAACGTACACTTATGTCTGTAATACATACCAATCTACTCTAGAAACACACAAAAAAAAAAAATAATATATATATATATATATATATATATAAAACGACACAGAAAATACTTCAAAATACCAAAATGAATCCAAAAACACAAAGCAAATACACAAAACAACAGAAATCAATCTGAAAATGCGTAAAACATCACAAGCACAGAGTTCCTTTGATGTTTCCAGTGTCAATGCTCTGATTGGTCATTATTCTAATGAATGTTGATCATGTGACTCAGATTAGATACGATCACATTTTGTGATGACATAAAGGTGTGTAGTGTGTATATAAGATGTAAAAAGGTCAGTTTATTATTGTTTTATTGTATTATTTCTATGTATGACTGGTTGTTGGTGTGTTTGTAATAAATAGATTTATTTCAATTGTTTATTGTATTCATTACATTTACACAATTAAAAACATTTTGTTCTGTTTGTAAATGTATATTTTATCTTTAGTTAATTTGGTCATGGCATGATTTAACTGTGTTTGTAAACAGTAGTGAAGTGAGTGAGTGAAATGTGTTTTTGTTCTAGTCTCATTAAAGTGTGTGGGTGCATTTTGGCGGCGCTCTGCTCGCTCTCTGCCCGCGGAGCCGCATCTCCTCCCGGGAGCCGCTCCGGGTGAGACGCGGTGAGTTCTCCTGGAAGAGAAAAGCTCCTTCATTCAAAGAAGATCACCGAGGATACAAAGGGACAGCCTGGGGGACTGTCCAGCTGGAGCCCCTGGACTTCTTTCCCTCCGCACCACAGGCCCGACACCGGGCCTCGGTGTTTCCTACGGATGCAGCCGACTGACGGCCACAGGAGCCAGGAAGGCAACATTAGCTAACATGCTAGGCTAACAACTTTAACCAAAAACTATTAAGAAGTTATTCTTATTACTGAACTCAGAAGTGTTGGCGAAAAAACGTAATACCGGCTGCTCAAAACGGAAATTGCTGAAGAAAAATCACCAAGCGTTTGTAATGTTGTCTTCCTGACCGGATTATCATCGACAGTTAGCATTGCTAACTATTTTTAGCAGCAACGGTCAGAGGAGCAGTGATTATTGGACGCCTGCAAACCTTCAGTTTTATATCAAACTCCTTATGATACGCGTGTAAATGTGCAGTCGTCAACGTGTTTGTGGAACTTTCTCGTGGCTAAGCTGCTGCTGTTAGCATGGAGGAAGGGGGGCCAGGCAGCGGCGGCTCTCTGCGGTTACATAAGGCACTTAGGTCGGCCATGAAGCTGCAGAGCGTCGGCCCCTCCTCCACAGCCCGGCTCTGACAGACATACGGACAATCAACAACAACAATAATATCATCATCAGACAGTGAAGGGCAGCATGGAGAGACTGTGAGTCTACAGGGACACAAACAACAACAATAACATCTGAAGATGGAACCAAACCCACTCATCAACGGTAGGACAACCTGTGTGTGTTTACATGTTGCACTTTGTATGTGTGCACGTGCACACTTTGGAGGGAAGCAGCATCTCAACAGGTGTGTGTGTGTTGCTGTGGCCCTGTGCTGTGCGTGTGCAGCAGGTATATTTAGGCGTGCACTCGCTCATAGCTAAAGGCTCAAACACTCTGTGGAAGTCCATGTCAGAGACAGATATTGATTAGTTATTGATTAGCAACATTAGTCTTGATCTAGGTCAGAGATGAGCAGGGTTAGATCAAACCCAGCTCAGGGTTTGATCCAGGTTTAGCCTGAGAGTCTGGCTCAGATAATCCACGATCTAACTAGAACGTCCGTTTTATCAAAGCTTAAACACTTTTGTTGCCATGGAAACGCAGTCTGTGGTCCGGTTAGGTTAGGTTTACAATGTCATTTAAAGTAATACAATCCCGATTAAACAAAAATCTACTGCAGAAGAGGATTCGGGCCAATTTTGATGGAGATAATAATTTTAGGCAAATCAAGAAAAAATCAAAATGTCGAGATTAAAGTTGAAATTTAAAATATAAACTCAAAAGTCAAAGATTTGCTAATAAAGTCAACTCCAACAGTGTCCATCCAAACTGGTCCTAATGTGTTTCCGTAGCTCCTCAATAGCCACAGACGAACTGGATGCTCCACCTCTTCATAACTTCACTGCTTTTTACTCCTCAACACATTCAGTTTTTATCAATATCTCTTGAAAGTCATTAAATAGATTACAATGTTGTGTTTATGAGAAAAGAGAGAATCTCTTTCTTATTAAACTCAACTTTGAAGAACAGTTTAACGCATTCATCATTACGCAGCCTCGATCTGCTGTTTGTCATACGACCACATGCCTGTAATACCTGATCCTAATAAGCATTAGTCACGTGTGTGACCCCACAGCCATGGACCCCTCCATCACTCTGTGGCAGTTCCTGCTCCACCTGCTGGAGGACGAGCGTCAGCGTCACCTGATCTCCTGGACTGGAGAGGACGGAGAGTTCAAGCTGCTGGATGCAGAGGAGGTGGCCCGCCTGTGGGGGCGCCGCAAGAACAAGACCAACATGAACTATGACAAGCTGAGCCGGGCGCTACGGTACTACTATGACAAGGTACAGAATATTCTAAATGCTGACATATCATAATGACTAACAAAGATACAGTAGTGTGTTCACCCTCTCATAAGAAGCGTGCGCTAACGTTAAAGCTTAGTTTGTGTTGCTGATGACGTGATGTTGTTCACGCTTTAAATGTTACACTTATTATACCTGCTCCACATGCAGATGTGCTACTGTTTGTGTAAATTCTGAGAAAAGTAAGGGTTAAAGTCTTGCGAGATCGTTCAAGTATTTCTGATTCTAAAGTTGACTTCAATGTGTTTCTTGTTGTTTGATAATGAAATGTTTGTTGTTTACTTCCTGTCAGAACATCATAAAGAAGGTCAGTGGGCAGAAGTTTGTTTACAGGTTTGTGAGTCAACCTGACGCATCGCTGCCCGACGGCCAACGGAGCTACGATGATGCTCAGAGGCGGGACTTAACTGACTCTAACAGCCAATCAAAGGGCCTCGGAGTGCTGACATCAAACTGTCCAACCAAAGGCTTAACTCAGGTAGGTGGGGCTTTCCTTCCTGTTTCCTCATTATTTCCTCCTTATTTACCCCTATTTCTTCTTTATTTCCTCGTCGAATCCTCAGAGTTTCTTCTTCATTTACTATCTCCTTTCCTATCCACTGTTCTTTCACCCCCGGAAGTGTTTAAGTGGTGGCCATGATAAATAGCGTCATAGTTCTCTTTAGGCTCAGGAAAACAGGACCATTGCTTCCTTTTTACCTCCTTTAGCCTAGGAAACAGTGATGCATCCTTCACTAAAGGAGGCGAGAAAATGCTGACCCACAATTCCTTGCGGCAACAACATTTAAAGGGAAACGCGCTCACGGAAACTCACAATTACCATACCAATGCAATAATATGCCTTGAACAACTTAAAATAAATAATCTAAAACCCATATATTATTATATGCAAGACATTATCAGATTTTAACTGACATAAAACAGACACTCTGTGATTCAAGAAAAAGGGATCAGAGACATTTTTATCCACATTGTTTTATTCAACAGAATTCATATTTCTGAGTGTAAGGTGAGTGTGAGCAACCATTCTCAATGTGACTTTCTTTTAGTTTACCTTTTGTTCCTAGTAGCCTCTTTTCCTTTGATTTAAATTTAAACGTCACGTAGTGGAAGTGCATCTGATTGTCAAAACACACGTGATTGCCTGTTCCTAACTCCTCTTCTAACACCTTTCCTTAACCGTGTGACGTCATCCACGGGGTTATGGAAAAGTAGATACGAAAGGACTATCCAGACACAGCCTCTGTTTCTTCAGTGTTTCCTCTGTTTCCTCCATGTTTCCCTCATAGTTTCCTCACTTTTTCCTCCCTGTATCCTCATTGTTTCCTCTTTATTTACTTAGTTTCTTCACAGTTTCCTCTGTTGCTTCCCTGTTTCCTCAGTGTTTCATCATAGTTTCCTGACTGTATCCTCCCAGTTTCCTGACTGTTTCCTTCCTGTTTCCAGCGGTCCTCTCCTGGTTCCTCTCAGCGTAGTTCCAGGAATGACTACATGAAGTCCGGCCTATACTCCACCTTCACTATCCAATCACTGCAAACCCCGCCCAACCCCCGGCCAATCAAATCTGAGCTCCTACTGCAGACAGACTCCGCCCCCAGGGTGGATAGAGAGGTGAGGCCACGCCTTTTTCTTTAAACACGTCTTCTCACATAAGCACACACATACCCGTGACCTGTGCTCTAACGACGCCCACTGCTTTAACCACGCCCACTTGTTTACCTTTGTCCTCAGCTCTCTGTGCTCTCAGACTCTAAGTCGTCCTCAGTGAGTGGAGCCTTTGACTCCATCATGGTTGGACAAACGTCTCCGTGTCCGACTCCGGCTCTCAGCCCACAGATAGGAGCCGGCCAATCACAGGTCAGCTTTTAATTTATTTATTCATTTATTTAACTAAATCGGCCCTGCTGTGTGTTTATTGTGGTGTTGTTGTTGTTTACAGGCTCCGCCCTCTCTGAGCGACCCTCCTCAGATCTATTTGACTAACGTGAGCGACTCGCCCTCACTGGATGAATTCCCGTCGTCTCAGGCTCCGCCCATTTTTGTTATTATAAACCCCCCCCAGCAGCAGACCCCGCCCCTCTCCGTGGCCCTGCCTAATGCCACAGAGACCCCGCCCCCTCCTGCTCCCATGGTCATTAAGGAGGAGACACTGCCGTCGGAGGCGGGGCTTCTGGAGATAGTGACTCTGCCAAGGAAGGAGGTGAGGGTGACAGACAGTAGGGGGCGCTACTGAGCATGATCAGTTGGGTCAGTGGTGGGTCAGTAGTCTAACGCTCCTCTCTGATCGCAGGTCTGTGAGCCCGTCTGTAGTTCTGCTCCTCCTCCTCTGAGCGTCTCTGAGTCCAGTGAGCAGCAGCAGCAGAACGCACTAGGTACACACTACTGATTCAAGTTCTGCTCAACTAATCCTGATCCATCACTAATCCTGATCCTGTGTCTGTCTCAGACGTGTCTGTCCCTCCGCTCTCGTCAGTGAGCGTCGCTCCCTCCAAACCAAAGAAGCCCAGAGGCCTGGAGCTGCCCACCTCCCCCTCCCTCCCCCCTGGCCTGTCCCTGGATAAGGTGAGTCAGCATTAAACAAGTCAGGCTTTAGTTATCTCAACGCTGATCATCTCTTTCACAGGTCAACGCCGCCGTCAACAATCTGTTAGCTCCAGGATCAGCAACCAACACCTTAACGCCATCTGTCATCACCTCCCACGCTCTGGTATTGCTGTCTGTAACTGTGTTTGTAACTGTCATTAACTGTCTGTATGTCTGTCTATTTGTGTCAGTAACTGTCTTTAACTCTGTCTGTCCCTGTCTGTTGCTCAGACTCCTGTTCTACTGACTCCCAGTCCTCAGCTTCCCTCCTCTATTCACTTCTGGAGCACTTTGAGTCCCATCGCTCCTCGATCTCCAGCCAAGCTCTCCTTCCAGGTACAGACACACCTCCGTCTGTCACTACAGACACTTGGTCGACCAAGACTATGGCCCACGTAGCGTTTAGTTGTCCGTTTTAACATCATGTTGCCAAATGTAAGACCGAGACTTTCTAGACGTTTTTAAACAAAGTAATTTGTGCCAATAGCCTGCTGATGCGGATGACAGTCAGGTTCATGCACGTCGTGGACTGAGCACAGGCAGCGTTGCGTCATACACTTAATTGACAGCAGTGAAAGTTAACTACTACTACAGATCCAATTTTTTTGTTCATCCGTTCACATTACTACTTAAAATGTGACCTGTATCAGACTCCAGTGTGAATGGTTCGTGGCTCCAATCTGAGCCCCACGTGCATTGACACGTTTGTCTCAAAGTTTTTATGCAGTGGAGCCAGAGAATGAATGATCAGGTGCAAAGAAGCATGAGGAGAAGAAAACAAGAAGAAACAAAAATTTTATTTTGGCTTTTTATTGTGCCGATTTGCTTTTAGCACAATCAATAAACACACACTTGTAACTAGGGTATTCAATTACAAAAGTCCCCAACTGTAACTGTAAAAGTGAAAGTTGCTGAAATAAAACTACAAACAAGTTGGCAGCAGTATAAAAAACAAAAAGCTACTGGTAGATGTGAAACTAAATAAAACAAACTCAAACAAACCCTGGAACAGTCATGTGACAAATTAATCAATAGTTGTTGTTGAGAAAGATTATTATTACTATACAGTGGAAACAGAAACTATAAAAATAGTTATATTGTGAACCTGTTTATACTGTAGGGAATATTTTATATACATAAATGTAATTGGAGTCTAAAGCCACAAAAAACACCACTTTAAAAAGAAAATAGACTAATATAAAACCTCTTTACAGTTATTTGAGTCATTCTGCGCTTGCGCAATTTGCGGCGATGACGTGCTGGTGACGTCATAATCCAAGATGGCGGGGGCCCGGACTACAGCCGACACTATTTAGTAAGAGCCTTAAAAGATATGGATATAATGAAAAGAGTGGATGGACAGAGGCATAAACATGCAGACTTTCACACAGACTTGTTCAACACACACGGACCTCGGCAAACGGAACAGGCTTCACCAGACGCTGGCACTAGGACCCAGAGCGGAGTAAATGCGTCCCCGTACTGCATGTACAGGCTGTAATATCACCATGTTTATCATTTTACCAGTTGTTAGAGCTACTGTCTTTACCAGGGAGATAATATTTATTCCTGGTGATTGTTTTCTGGAGTTTACCTGGGCTTTATTTACCGGTGATTAGTTTTTATCTCTCTTCCGCTCCGTGGTCCACACACACACTGCAGTCGCGTTCTTATACAAACCCCACGTAAACAAACAGAGAAAGCCGCGGAAACAAACTGGTGCAGGCATTTAGGAATCAAAAAAATGAATCCAAATGCAAACATTTCTGTAACGGTTCTGGAACCAGACGTTAGGAACCGGTTCTCGGTGCCCAACCCATATCACCTAAATAAATGCATTGCATTTTTAAAAACAACTGTATTGAAACTGATACCATTGCTGGTCGACCAATGAAGAAAAAAATCTTGGTCGACCACGACGGCGTCGACCAATTAGTCGACTAAACGACCAAAGTTGGCAGCCCTACTACAGACACACCTCCGTCTGTCACTACAGACACCCACTCCTTTTAGCTACTCTATTTACTGACCTCTAGTGTTAGATGTGTGATATTGTGACATTATAATAAAAAATGGCCCCCCTTCAAAATAAAAGCACCCTTCATCACCAACGAGGAGAAAGATCTTCAGGTGCAGTCCGCAACTCTCAGATCCCTCTCTCCCCCTCCCTCCCCGCTGCTCTCTTGCCCTGCCTCCAAACTTTCCAAAGTCCCTCCCTCAGAGGAGCTAACAAGCTAACGTTAGTCCGTGAGCAACATCACAGTAATATAACATGTTTCGTTAAAAGCATATTAGCGCTTCTCTCTCAATGTGCACACACCTCAGCAGCAGCAACAACACAGTGTCACTTA
This sequence comes from Gouania willdenowi, assembly GCF_900634775.1. Classification (NCBI taxonomy): domain Eukaryota; kingdom Metazoa; phylum Chordata; class Actinopteri; order Blenniiformes; family Gobiesocidae; genus Gouania; species Gouania willdenowi. Next base: position 38,670,257 of record NC_041050.1, on the reverse strand, counting down.
CAGCAGCTCACACGGAGGCTGCTGCGCACACATGAACAACACATGCAGCACATAGTTCTAGTGTAACAATTACAAATCAAACATAATGTAAATCAAGCAGCAGTAATTACCTTTCAAGCAGAAAAGTCAACAATTCCATCTTCTACTCCTCCAGACCATACACTGTAAAAAAAGACGGCACTTCAGCCCCTGGAAGGGGGCGGGGCCTGTGATCAACAGCTGTCAGACAGTCCATCAAACACAATTCTGGCTCTGATTGGTTCTTTTTGCTCGGTCGTGGTGCATTCTGGCAATCTGCCAAAGGCAGGGGGTGGGGCTCAATTAGCCGTTTTTTTTTTTCACACAAACTATTAGTTTGATGTAAATCTGTCCTTACATTGTGACAGCTTTAGTAAATATGACAAAAAGTCACTTTTATAAGAGTTGCAGACAGCAACTTTAAAGTGATGCTTTTATTTTGGTAACTGTGGTGTTTTGTCTCCTAGTTTCCGTCCAATGGCAGTAATCAGATCCACATTCCCGCGCTGAGTGTTGACGGACTCTCCACGCCCGTTGTCCTTTCACCTGGACCTCAGAAGCCTTGATCAAAAGGAGGCGGAGCTTGTTTTTAAACTGAAGAAGAACCGGAGCGTGACGAGGTGGAGTGACATCACTGACAGGAAATGACAAACCTCTACTTCCTGTCGACCTTTGTATTTATTCCTCTCAGACATTGAAAGCCATTCAAGGTGCTCGTCGCTTTGCTCCTATTGGCTGATTTTTATGGCCTTGCCTTCACTCGTTTATGCACGGCTCCTCATTGGAGGGACATGTTTGAACGGACCAATCACTGAGGAGCAGGAGGAGGGCGCCAACGCTTCACAGCCAAGTTTTTTCAGAGTAAGAGTTTCTAAATATCAGATTGTATATTTTCTCAGCCGAACTGTCTTTGGGGCTAAAAAGCTTTTATTGTGAAAAGCACGGACATGCATTCCTGCTGATTGTTTACAGACCTTCATTCCTGACGCCCGGCGCCTGTTTCAGCCGATACACGAATGTTTATTCTGAAAAGCCTCGGATCGCTGCGTCAGCAGAGTAGCCGTGCAGCGTCAAACCATTTTTCCAGTGTGGGTCGCAAACGTGGCGCGTTTATTCTGATGTCCCAAAGTATGACAAAGTTAGCGACAGAATTAGCATCAAAGTTAGCGACAAAAAGCTTGAGCTTTGATTTGTTTAAAGATTTAACTTTAAACCTGAAGTGCTTTCAAAAAGTAACTTTTCTTTTTATTTTCTCTTTACATACTGAAAATGCTTTACTTTGAAAAGAAACGATACAACTCCTTCACAATAAAAGCACAGTTTTGCCCCTTCTTTAAAAAAAAAAGATGTTCCCGTTAAACGGATGAACTGCACTGAATCAGCAACAAACGTGTTATAGGGCGTGTGACGTCTAAAAACGTTTTATTCTGAAGGTCGCACACTTAAGCGCACACACCGGGGAACAATTGCACACGCACTATTTTAAAAAATCTTTTATTTTGGTAAATATCCAGCTATGGTTGCCACGGTAACCTGATCCGACTGTTGCCGACCTGTCGTTTGCTGCCGCTGTTGTTGTTGTTGTTGTTGTTGTGGTCGTTGCTGTTGTTGCTGTAAACGTGTCACACACACACACACACACACACACACACACAGTCCCGTTGATATGAAACTATGAAGCACTTCTGATGGGTGTCGCCCTCCTGTTGCCATGGGAATGATTAGTTTTACTGTAAACAGGAAGTTAAAGACTTTTACTGAAACGTAGAATCAGATTTTCTCTTTAATAATTTTCTGAATTTTATTTCAGGGTTTAACAATTTCCTGTTTCCTTTTCTTTTCTTCATTTTTCTCTGTTCAGAGACTTTACTGCTGTTTAACTTCCTGAAATTGTACCAAACATGATCAAAACATGATCAATGGGTTTAATGGAGTTCTTCAGATGATTTTCAGATGCTGGAAGCTAAATTATGTGTGTGATATTGATCCATAAACATGCATAGGAGGCATTTCCATGTCATGTTTGGCCTGATTTTAAAAAAAGAAGAAGAAAACACAGTTAAAATGTATTTTTCTATCTCACAACATGAACTCTGTGTTTTTAAAGCCCTTAACATCTATTTAATCTGACTATTAGGTTTATTATAAAGGTAATCAGAATGAAGCTCCTGCTTGTTTAAAGTCACCATTACTAAGTTAACTCATTTATAGTTATTTTGTTGACTAGATTAACTAAACTGATTAACTGAAACCAAACTACTAAAAACTAACAGAAGTTTCACACAATAAGGGTTTTCTTCTGGTTCTTTACTGAATGGAGGAACCATGGATAAATAAAGGGAGATATGACGCCATCTTAACAGGGGCTAACTGAGAGGTGTTCCATAAAGGAGGGTTAACAAACTCTGAATTTACCATAAACTCTGGGTCAACATACACCGCTTTGGGAAACTCTGGGTATCTAATTCCAGTACAGCTGGTATGAAGTGGGTCAATCAACCCTGAGTATGTAAACCTTGGGTTACTGACGTGCACGCGCGATAAAAAGCCATCATCAATGGATCGACGGTTACACAAACTACCATGGCAACCACCCGGAAAAAAGAGTGATTTATACACCCTGATGGGTGAGTTAAACCTGTGTTTGAGGAATTTGAGCCTGTTCTAAAGGTGCGTTCATACTGAACACCTTCAGTGACTATAGTGGATTAAATCACCTGCGATTAGTCGCGCTTTTTCATCCCTTCATCACTTTATCTCTTCAGTGATGTGACGAGCGGTGAATAATATGAATAAAATGTGTCTGAGGAGACGTGTCAGCAGCATAGGATGTCTGCATAGAGAGTCCTCCTGTTATACTGGATATAAAGACAGTGACAGCCGCTTCATATCTAATCATTTATATTTATTTTTAATGTAATATTGTTGTCAGTCATCTCAACGTCCAAAAAATATAAAAAAAAGTGTGAAGCGGGACGTGAACACGCGACCCATCGTTTCCAAGAGCGGTGTCATAATTCACTGTGCCATCATAACTTCAAAGGTGCATGATGAAAACAATCGAGCCTCAAAAGTGGATTCATTTAAATGATCATCTCCTCCTTTATATTATCTACAGGTTTGGATTCAGTGAACTTTACTACAGACGTCAGTAGATGTTTTAATGTAGATCAACCTCTCAGTGACTTTCACTAAATCATCTACATCTACAATGTTAAAAAGAAAACTACAGTATGCACAAAAAAAACCCCCAAAAATATGTAAAGCAACACAACCTTACTAATGATGTGAACACGTCTGTGGTGTGTGATGTTACTAATGTGTTTCAGAGAAAAGTGTTAAGGTTCATTAAAGTGTCCAGAAACGGTGTTCAGGTGGGCGGAGCCAGGTAGAAACCCAGAGTTTCATTGATAAAACCTGCCAGTGACCAGGTTTAGTTCACGGACAATGTTGCCATGGTAACATACTCAGAGAAGAACATACCTCGTGTTTAGGAATGAGATACTCAGAGTTTGAACATAACCTGCTTTATGGAATAAACCTCTGCACACAGCAGCTAGCTCTGTCTATGTCACACGTGTCAAACACAAGGACCGGGGGCCAAAAGCAGCCCTTTAGTGCATCCAGTTTGGCCCGCAGCAGCAGAAAAAAAAGTCAGAGAAACCATGAATCATTGTGGAAATGACCAACTAATTCAGTTGTAGATATTTACACATTAATACACAAATTTAATGAAACTCCACAATATTTGCAGGGCTCATTTTCCTCAGTTTTCTCATTATTCTTCAATTTCAAAGTATTCAAACAAATGTAAAATGAAGATCCTGCAGGGACTAAAATGTGTCACTTGTTGCTTTTATATTACCAGTGTTGTACATATTTTATCATTTATACGTGGAGTACAAACTAGAGCACAATAATGATTCAGTTACACATCTTCACACCTAAAATCTACAGCCCACTGAAGATAAACTGCTGTTTGGCCCCTGAACTAAAATGAGTTTGACCCCCCTGATCTACGTCAATAATCAGCACAACAATCACATCCATCACATTAAAGAATCTGTGATATTGAACAATATTTATGTCTCTCAGCATCAGAAAATCAAAACAAGTCTGTCTTACTGTCTGCAATTATTAATAGTTAGTATATTGATTATTTTAAAGTGGTATTATTTTGATGTTTTGATTTCACAGAGTGGTTCTGGGATGTGATGTTTGTCCTGATGGTTAGCATGGACAGAAGCTAGCTGCTAGCTGCTGTTGGTCCCTGGTACGATGGCAGCTGAAGTTCATGTTGGTTTATTTCTATGAATGGGGGACTTTGAACCTTCCATCTGTGCTTTTACTTTGTAAACTGGTCACTTCCTCTTCCTCTGACAGCTTAAATGAGTGGTTGTTCTCCGTCCTCAGTGGATACTGGACAAGTGGGGACAACACGTCGGTTTGATCAGATTTTTGCATCAGAACTGACACGTGATACTCACGAATGCATCGTACAGTTTTTCCAAACCTATTGTATGGTCATTGCAATGTGTACTCATTGTTTCCGCATTGCAAACACATTGCACAGTCCTCTAACGCATCGCCAACATTCTGTCTGAGGAAGATGACGTGGATTAAAGTTTCCAAACCGTGAAACATGAACCAATATTTACCAGTGATCAATCTTTATTTCATCTACGAGGTAAATGTTTATTCCTCTAAACATTTTTTAATGCTTTTATTCTGAAATGTGTCTGATATATTGAACAAAGCTGTAAAATGACGCTGAGATTTCCCGGGCTATAGGCGGGGCAGTGAAGGCAGCATTTGATCCGTGACGTACTTTATTTTTCTATCAGAGACTTTTATTAAAAACAGTCTGTAACTTTGAGGAGCGACGAAGCCTTAATGTGAGGAAGAGGAGGAGGAGGAGGAGTCTTAAAAAGCCATGAGGAAGACTTCAGCTCATCACCAGCACAACAAGAGTCGCTCTGATTGGACGATCACTGACCCTGCTCCCAAACACTCCCACTGTTTTAGATCAATTACAGAATCCACAGATCTGTGAGATTAATGTGAAACTTTTGATCATTAATTTATTAATTAAACATTTTTGCATTTCTTAAAATTTTCCAAAGTCGCAAAACTTGAGATTTTACAACATTCTGCTAAAAGAACAAATCCCCTTCAAAATAAAAGCACTTTGCTTCACCTTGAACTGAACTTCATCTCCCATCATGCATTGCTTTGCAGACAGGAAGCTGTGGGAGCAGCAGAGAAAGTTGCTGCAGAGCTGTATAAACGTACCTTTTTCTGACCAGGCCCCGCCCTTCCTTCACTCTGCCAGCCTATTGGCCGGTCCCTCTGTGGGAGGGGTTTATTAATGTGGAGGGGGTGGGGCCTGTTGTTTACTGATAATGATCTGCTTTTATACAAACAAACAAACAGTGGATGTAATTAAAGTATTTTGTTCTGAAGGTTCAGTGTGTGGACGAAGCTTCATTCAATTACACAAACACGTTAATACACATTAACACACTTTAATACACACAATAACACACTAATACACATTACCACATGTTAATACATTTTAACACTCGTTAATACACAGTAACACACTTTAATACACGTTAATACACATATACACACACGTGAATACACATTAACACACTTTAATACACATTACCACACGTTAATACATTTTAACACTCGTTAATACACATTAACACACATCAACACATGTTAATACACATATTAACACACACAATAAATACACATTACCACACGTTAATACACTAACACACGTTAATACACATTAACACGCATTAATACACACAATAACACATTAAGACACATTCATACACATTAACACACTTTAATACACATTAACACACTCGGTGATGTTTCTTCTGTTTTCCTGGATCTCTGTAACATCACTGATGATGACATCACTGATGACGTCACAATTCATCTCACAGCTTAATTCCCATTGTACTACACATAATTTGTAGTTTTTTAATCATGACTATCAGACAAAGAATAATGAACATTCAAACTCTGCTCTGAGATGTTTTTACATTTTCAGCAACATTTTGTTTATTATTTATATTTGCATTATTGATTTTTGTGTTTGTTATTGGTGATGACGGTAAAAAGGATGATCATCATAAAGATGATGATGGAGATGAGGGGGCGGGGCTTAGAGACCGTCAGAAGGAGAATCTGGAGCATTACGTCATCCCCCTCTTCCTCAGAGCAGCATCCGCACTCTGATTGGCTGCTCGAGATCAGCTGCTGCGGACCTGATGGAGGACAGGAGTAGGAATAAAGGCAGCAGGAGGACAGACAGAGAGGGACTACAGACCTGATCTATAGACCAGGGCAGAATCTGGACCATTACCACCAGGTTAGCAGGAATCAGGACCTCAAGGCTCTGATGGAGGTTCAGGTTTGTACTGATTTGTATTTTTACATCCAGCAGTTGTTAGACTAATCTGAACAACTTCACATCACAGACAGGTCTGACAGTGACTGACAGTGTCTGTCCCTGTACTTAGTTACAGACCTATAGATAATAGATCTGTTTATTACTCTGTTACAGATGTAGAAGTAATAGCAACTATAGTGAAGACAGTCACACATGTTTGGTTAGCTTAGCACGTAGCGGAGCTGGCTGAGTAGGGTCAAAACTGAAAGGGGTGGGGTCAAAACTGAAAGGGGTGGGGCTATGTTATATGGTCTCATCCTGCAGGAGAATGTGACGACAGGTGAACAGCAGGACTGCAGACCTCCAGGAACTGTCTGAGACACTGTGTGTATAAATGAGCTGTAGGGGGCGCTGTAGTCTGATGTGTGTGTGATATAACAATTAAATTGGGTCGCTCACTTTCTTCTTTCTGTTTTGGTAACGATGACCCGCCTATACAACTTAACTTACTTTAATTTACAGACAAACTTTAGGAGACTAAAGTGTGTGTGTGTGTGTGTCTCCTCACACACTAGTTAAAAACGGGCTTTTATTTTGAGACTCTGTGGCTTTGGAGCACGAGGACATGAGCCAACCAATCACAGTGCAGCTGTTGGCATGTTGTGTTTTACAGTGTATTTCTCTCTTCTTCCCAGTGCATTATGGGAATTACAGTCCTGTCAGTGCCGCTCATCTTATCGATGATGTCATCAGTCTGTGCTGAAGAGGGCGGGGTCAGTCTAGGTAATGCTGAACCAATTCCATTGGAACACGGGGATAAGATGTGGGCGGGGCTTACTAACGCGTGTGTGTGTGTGTGTGTGTGTGTGTGTGTGTGTGTGTGTGTGTGTGTGTGTGTGTGTGTGTGTGTGTAGGTATGTGTCCTCCTCAGTGTGTGTGTGAGACGCGTCCATGGTTCACTCCTCAGTCTGTGTACCATGAGGCCAGAACCATCGACTGCAACGAGCTCCAACTGCAGAGGGCGCCGCAGAATTTAACCGACGACACGCAGGTGTGACATCACTGTGACATCACTGTGACCTCATTGGTTGGTTGTTCTCAGGCTGCTGTAGCTCTGCTGCCCTCTGGTGGTGGTATCTTACATGATCTGCTTCGTTTTCGGTCTTTGTGAGTTTCTGTGAACACTGATGAGCGTGTCCCTTTAAATGTTGCTGCTGCAATGAATTGTGGGTCAGCATTATGTGGTCTCCTTTGGTAAAGGATGCATCAGTGTTTCCTAGGCCAAAGGAGGTTATAAAGGAAGCATTGAGGAGATAGGAGGGAATATTAGGACACAGCCCTGGTTCTGATGGCTCTGATGGTTCCAGGTTCTCCTGCTGCAGAGCAACAACATCTCTTCCATCACTGATGAACTTCAGGCTCTGACCAACTTGACAGAGTTGGACCTCTCTCAGAACCACTTCATTCAGGTAAGGCCCAGCTCTCCTTGTCCTCATGGTTTTCCTGGTTCTGAGCTGGCTCCTTTGTCCAGGTGAGCTCCATGGGTCTGACCTCTCTGGGCTGTCTGGTCACTCTGTACCTGGAGGAGAATCTCATCGTGGAGCTGCAGGACTTCAGCCTCAGGAACCTTTCTAGTCTGGAAGAACTTTACATCAACCACAACCGGATCTCTTCCATCAGACCCAAAGCCTTCGCCGGACTCTCCAAACTGCTGAGGTGAGAAACACAGGAACTTCCTGTAGACCCTCTGGAGTCCTGGTTCTAGGTTCAACATGAGAGCTTTTCTTCTCACAGACTCCACCTGAACTCCAACCGTCTGCTGTCCATTGACAGTCGATGGTTCCAGTCCCTCCCCTCGCTGGAGATCCTGATGATTGGGGAGAACCCCATTTTAGGTCTGGAGGAGAAGAACTTCCTGCCGTTGTCCAGCCTCCATAGTTTGGTCCTGGCCGGGATGGGCTTGACCTCGGTTCCCTCAGACGCCTTCGTAGGCCTGGAGTATCTGGAGAGTCTTTCCTTCTATGACAATCGACTCAGGTTGGTTTGTTCAGGTTCTCTTGGATCATAGAGTCTTCATCAGAGAGCAGAGGCTAGTTAGCATTAGCCTGATTTCATCTGATATGAAGATCTCAGAGCAGAATCACAACCAAACAAAGTATTTAAACAGGAAACAACAACGGCTTTGTGCATTCTGTTGTTGTTTTGTATGTCTGCAATCATTTTGTGTGTATTTTGTTGTTTTGTGTGTTCGTTTGGAAGTGGGTCAACAAACTCAGAGTTTATGGATAAACTCAGAGTTAACCTACCCCATGATGAGTATCTGGTTCCATTACAGCTGGTATGAAGTGGATCAATGAACTCTGAGTATGTAAATCTTGGGTTAATTACGTGCACCTGCGTGATAAAAAGCCATCATCAATTGAGCAAAGATAACACGAACTACCATGGCAACCAGCAGGAAGAGAGTGTCTTCTTTCATGCCGATGGGTGAAATAAGCCAGTGTTTATAGGGTAATATAAGCCTGTTCTGTTCTAAGAGGGAAAGGTAACACTGTCACAGCCTAAAAGAGAATAAACAAAACCTGCCTGCGAACAGGTTCAGTTCATGGAGAATGTTACCATGGTGACATACTCAAAGTAGAACTTACCTCAATTTATACAACCGCAAACTTAGAATTTCCGTTATTTGAGCCCGAACAAAGATTGAACATAACCTGCTTTCTGAAATACCCCTCAGGTCTGTGTGGACCATGTGACACCATCTTCAATCAGACTAAACCTTCTCGTCTCTGCAGGTCCGTTCCTCGGGACGCTCTGCGGGTTCTTCCTAATCTGAAGTTCTTGGACCTGAACCGTAACCCGGTGCGTCGGATCCAGCAGGGAGACTTCCAGGACTTTGCTCACCTGGAAGAGCTCAGGTGAGTCCCTGCATGTGTCTGTGGGGGGCGTGTGTCTGTGGGTGGGGGGCACTGCGTCTTTATCTGATGCTCTTCTGCTTCAGTCTGAACAACATGGAGGAGCTGCTGATGGTGGAGCGACGGTCCTTTCACAACCTTCCAGAACTTTCCAAACTGGAGCTGTGCAACAACCCTCGTCTTTCCTACATTCAGCCTCAGGCCTTCAGGTATAGACCCCGCCCCCAGCCTGTCTTAGTGTGTCCATAGGCGTCAGAATCAGAATTCCTTTATTAATCCCAGGGGAAAATTGTTTACGTCAAAACCACAGAAAAAAAAGTAGGATAGATAATACTAATATTATTATTAATAATAATACAAATATACAAATATGATACAGATATTTACAAAAAATTATACAAATATCCTGACAGTGTGTGCATGTGTGCCCTTCAGTGGCCTCCCTGCCTTGCGGACCCTCATGTTGCACACCAACCAGCTGTCCCTGCTGTCCCCTGAGCTGCTGTCGCTCCCGTCCCTGGAGGAGGTGTCTCTCTACTCCAACCCCCTCCGCTGTGATTGTCTCCTCACCTGGAGGACTTACCTGGGGAACCAATCACAGCTCACCGTCCTCCAGGCCTCCGTCACGCTCTGCGCCTCGCCGCCCGCCCTGATTGGACGGGAGCTGCGGGAGGTTGCATGGGGCTGGGAAGGAGGTGGAGCCAACAGCTGCCTGCCGCACATCTCGCCTCACGCTCTCCCACCGTCCGTGAATGTCAGCGAGGGACAGCCAATCACTCTGGAGTGCTGGGCGGATGCAGACCCCGCCCCTCAATTCTATTGGATCACGCCCACTGGAGACAAGGTGGGCGGAGTCACAGTTTGAATTGATCTGCTGTTAAAAGGTTTAATAAACACCAGTGATGATGTCACACAGGTGAGCTCGGAGGCCAGGGCTCTACCAATCATGTCGTCAGGGGGGCGTGGCCTGAGCAGGAAGAGGAAGCATCATGTTTCAGAGCTCGGGGCGTTGGTGATCGAACACACAGAGGCTTCAGATGCAGGTTAGTGTGTGTGTGATCAAGCTCCGCCCCCTCAGGTGTGTACACCTGTGTGTGTAATTAAGCTCCGCCCCCTCAGGTGTGTACACCTGTGTATAATTAAGCTCTGCCCCCTCCGTTTTTGTACACCTGTGTGTAATTAAGCACCGCCCCCTCAGGTATGTACACCTGTGTGTCATGGAATGAGGAAGGCGCCGACACAAAAAGCGTTTCTGTAATTGTGGTGACTAGTGGGAGGAGCTACGAGCCAATGTGGGTGGAAAATTCATCCAGCGCAGCATCCCCATTGGTTGTCCTGGCCAAGGTAACGACAACAAAAACAACAGTAACACACTAAAAGACAACAACACGTAACAAGAAATAAACAAAATAATTCAAATGTGTGAAAGAAGATTTTTTATTGTAACAAAACCAATCAAAAAAATCATTAAATATCTGCTGATAAACTGATACAGGTTGGTCTCAACCAATCAGAGAACAGATGATCTTGTCTCCTATAGGCCGTTCACTCCCAGTCCGTCCTCCTGCAGTGGAGCCTGTTTCCTAGCAACGCAGCATCAGGGTTTGACTCCGCCCCCTCTCTGTGGACCGGAGCCTCCGTTTACATCCACAACGACCACATCAGCTACACCACCCAGGTGAGCCTCACTGACCAATCACATCGCTGCTGCCGTGTCATGGGCTGACACTGTGTTATTGTTCAGGTGGCGTTGGACGTCCAGGAGTTCAACGTGACGCACCTCCTTCCTTCCACCGAGTACCACGTGTGCCTCACTGTGTCCTCAGGCTCCGCCCGCGTCCACACGTCCTGTCTGAACGTCACCACCAGGGCAGCCAGCTTCTGCGCGGCGCCTGTGGTGTCGCGGCAGGGCGGCGGCGAGGCCTTGGCGGCGGCGCTAGGCTCGGTGTTAGCGATGAGCGTGTTAGCGGCGCTGTTGCTAAGCTACACACGGCGACGTGTCCAGCAGCACAGTAACATCCCCCTGAATGAGCTATACCCGCCGCTCATCACGCTGTGGGAGGGCGAGGCCGAGCGCGACGAGGAGGGGGCGCACGCCGCCACCAAAACCTGCAGCTGGTAGCACCAGGAACGCCACTTATACGACGCGCACAGACTCTTATTGTGAATGGAAAGATCATCACATATGCAGACGACTCGCTCGTCTCAGGCAGAATCACTTCCTGCACAAACATCAGCATGTCAGACTCTTATTGTGAAAGGATGTCACTCTAATCACATTTATTGTTTACACGCATTCACAGACATGGAACAACAAACAAACAAATGAGTCGTCTGCTTCACGCTCACACATTTACAACAAATGGCTACCCCGGTCTAAAAAAATTCAGCAATTTTTACATATTGTTCTGTGATTATTCAATATTCATTCTATAAATGTTTAGTTTGATCTGACTAATACTTTTTTAGATATGGACAATTTAGTGTGGGGGGGCTTATTTTTCTTCCATTTTCATCTTCCAATATGTCATTAACTCCATCACATAGAAAGGTAAATATGGTATTATAATAATAAGCTCCACCTACTCTCTCAGAATATAGAAATAGATCTGCTATACATCCTATCTGGTGGACATGTCAGCTCCTCTAAATAGTTACAAAGTCAGTGTGTGTTTGGGTCTGGAACATGTTTGGGCCTTCAGTAAACTACTTAGCATATGTCTCATCTCCCTGTAATGTGATCAGCTTAGAGCTATGAACATAGACTGTTCACATCACTAATGATTAGTCACATATAGGCATACATTTTTTTTTTTTTTACTATTTTCATTGGTCCATAACTGCATGTGGGAATGTAAGAAAATTCTGATCTGTGTTTTACTTTATAGTATAAAGATTACTCTTTCTTGGGTTATAAAACTATTTTTCTTTAAACGACTGGGTTTTTGTCACTATTTGTGAATATTTTAAATCCTTTACATGAGGCCATTGTAGCTTGATTCTGTCATAATGATTTATTGTTTTAGTCTTTCCTCAGTACAATCTTTTTGTACATTTTGAGAGAGTAGGTGGAGCTGTATTACTATACCACATTTATATTTCCTATGTGCTGGAGTTCTGAGATCATGGAAGCTGAAAATGGAAGAAAAATAAGGACACACACCCTCCTCACTAAATTGTCAGTATCTCAAAAAGTATTCATCAGATCAAACTAAACATTCACAGTGTGACTATTAAATAATCATGGATTAATTGGTAAAAAATTCCGCTTTTTTTTTTTTAGAAATGCGTAGGAAATGTGTTGAAATTAAATTATCTACCATTCATTTTCACCCTTTTGGCATGTTAGACTCTTATTGTGAAAATAAGTCCCCAGAGTTTTTCCTGTTGGAGCTGAGCTTTAACCTTTCACACACACACACTACCGTGCGTGTGTGTATGTGTTCTTCCACAGACTGTAAACAGTGCAATGGCTGCAGCGCCCCCTGCTGTAGCGCTCACTAACCTGCAGGGTATTTTGTACAAACGTTCACTATATATTTGAAAACTGCTTCTATTATTATGATTATTTACTCAACACTGAGCACTGAGCTGTGTGTGTGTGTGTGTGTGTGTGTGTGTGTGTGTGATGAAAGATGAATTCTATAAATACACTTTTCACTCCAAAGTCTGAGTCTGATGATTATTCGCAGCAGAAACAATAATGTTTTAAAGTGACATTTCTGCTGTTTTTACATACTGAAAGTCGTTGAATGTTGATATTTTAGCTTCCGCACAAACACTAAATATGGTGGAAATCAGAGTGAAGACGATGAACAAAGCAGCACAAAAGTAACTTCAAGTGAATCAATGTTTACTTTGATGAAGAAACAAAGGAAGGCAGTGTAGCACTGAGGGCCTGTACTACGACGCTGGTTAACTTTTTACTGCAGCCACTCTAATCCTCTCTCCCTGCTAACCAACACACCACAAACCTTTACTAGGTTTACTCAGTAAACTTTAATTTAACATTATTTCAAGAAGACCGCAGTTTCAATTAAATTAAAATCTGAATGTGTTTAGGATTAACTCAGGCTTGATGAATCCCAGAATGAAATACAATGAAAATACAGCGAAACCATATACATGGGACAACAGTTGTTTATTAAAGACTGAAGACATTGTGATGAAAAACACATTTAAAAACGAAAATACTTTAGATCTGAAACCAACGCAATCACAGCATTGTTAAGATCAGTGTAACAAACAACTTATGAACACAACTTATCAGAATCAGAATATTTTTTTTAAAATACTGTCACTGAGGCTCAGAGAAATTATTACTTGTGAAAAAAGAAACAGTAACAAAGAAAACGTCCATAATTAAATTAAAAAGTCTGATGATTAAATAAAGACACTTTATGAACAGTTTTACTAACGTAATCATCTCAAAATAATGAGCGAATGGATCTCGTTTCACTGTCACATGTTTTCACTCTCTAACGTTTCTGATGTAACAACCAAAACAAAGACGTGCTGACGTCACACGCTACGTCGCACCTGGAAGTGACGCCGCCGTCAGACTGTGTTGATGTTTGGAGAACAGCAGGACCAGGAGAACCAGGACCGGACCAGGACCAGGACCGGGACCAGCGCTGCCTGTTCGACCGGTATTACCGTCGACGAGCCGTTGCTCTCCGTGTCCGCAGAGCCGCAGCGCGGAGCTCAGAGCCGAGCAGAGGCCGGGCCGGAGGCCGCAGGCCGCGCACAGCCGAGCGTTGATCCGGTGAGGGAGGCCCGCGCCCCGCTGCATTATGACCATCCTCCCCAAGAAGAAGCCCAGCTCCGGGGTCTCAGACCACGCCGATGACAGCGACAGGCGGAGCGGTTCCGATCCGCACCAGCACCCTCACACCGGGCGGACCGGAGCCCGACCCAGGGCTTCCCCCCCGCCGTGGTCCTACCAGACAGCCCCGCCCTCGGGCAGGGACGACCGGCGGAGCATCGAAGCGAGCTCCCGGCCTCAGCAGGCCTCTCCGCCGCCCGTCGGCTCCGTGTCCCCGGTCGGCTCTGGCGAAGGTCGCGACAGCAGCGGGGGAATGGGGGCCGGGTCCCGAGGGGAGCTGGTGGTGTCGGCCGGTGGGGTGAGCTGCGGAGGAGGCCTCGGTAGCTGCTGCTCCGGGCCCGGGCTTAGCAAGAGACGGCGGCAGGCGGGCTCCTGCTCCGGGGCGGTGGTAGCGACTCTAGCTGGGGGAGGACAGCCCGGAGGCACCGGACCGGGAGGAGTCGGCTCCAGTCCGGAGACGGAGGAGGGCGCCGGGAACAACAGCGAAGATGAGTACGAGAACGCGGCCCGGCTGCAGTCCGTGGATCCGGCTACGGCCGAGCAGGTACGGAGAGTCCCGAGGCTATTAGCTGCTAATGCTAACGATGCTACACGACAACAAGAGCACAAAAACAAAATAAAACACAACGTTTCATGGGTAGTCAGTATTAGTAATACCTGCTTATGTTTTAACGGAAAACCACGGTAAGCATGATCAATAATTACCATAATAAAATCAATACTTCTGTTTGTTGTTGCTAATGCTAATGGCTACATAACAACGAACACAAAACAACCACAAATACACAAAGTGTGATTAATTAACCTGCAGCGAGGACTTTTATTTTAACCTGAACTCACATGTTTACGTGTTATTGAATAGTTTACATTTTAATCCTCCAATAAAAAATATCTTTATTATAGTGTGATCAGGACTCATTTAGACCTTTTTAGTAACCATGGCAACAACACCGACGCACACTTAGCGGCGGAGAACGCTCTGATCAGTTACATTACAGAAGTATATGTCGGTATTTTTGTGATAAACGAAGTGTAAACAAAGCTAATGCTAATCATGCTACACAACAAAAACAACAACACAGAAATATGAAAACAAAAACCAATAAAACACAGGTTTTTTATGGTTAAATTGCAGCAATGAGGTTAACTTTTGTTTAATTGTAATTACAAACCTTTAAATGAGATACAACTCCACATTTATAACCATCATATAAATACATCTCAATAATCAGTTTATTTAAGACTCCGTTTAAAGTTTTAATAATAATCACAGCGACATGTAAATATTTCCATAATTCATCATTCCTTTTAGAGGCCGATAACAATCTTGATGTTTTTGATTTAAAAAATAACTGACATAGTAGCTAATACATGACATGAGAACCTTAATAGTATCCACGGGATAACCACAAACTCTTCTAATAACTAAAATGAGAACTTGTTCATACTGTATTTCAGGAATAAAATCTAACAAATACTCACAGATTAAGTTGTTAAAATGTTAAACAGTAAACATAGATCAATCAAAAAAGGACAAATGTAAACGTTTATAAATCATTACAGCAGATTATAATACACAAAGAACACACGTTCATACATCAACTACACATTAGAGTCAGGCTATTGATCCATGTTCATTAATCAATGATAGATACATGCAGTCTGTTCAACCTGTCAGGCTCTGAAGTCTGAATAAAGTAAACAAAAGCTGAGTTTTGTTGAGATGCACATTTATTCTATTAAAAAACCAACTCCTGATTCTTTTTTGATTTTTTTTTTTTTTTTTTTTTTTTTTTAAATAAATTCTGATGTGTTTGTTCCAACTTTTGTTTAGATAGGTTTGTTCCTTTTTTAATTAAACTAAAATTAAATATATATTAAAAAAACACATAAAAAACCCACAAAATGTTTAAAACTAGGGATGTAACGATTCACTCAACTCCCGATACGATTCGATTCTCTCACAGTTTATTTTTACAAAATGAGACTGTAGACAAATGATGATATAATATAAAATATTCCTTAATTTTTTTTGGGAAAAAACTAGAAAATACTGTACTATTTTCCTTTTTATTTTTCATTGTCAAAATAATTCCTGGACAAACTATTCAAAACAATGCAATTTAACTAAAAAATAAATTTTGAATGAAATAAATAAAGGAATAATACAAATGAAGAAGCCTATTCATTTAAATTCTGGTTCTATAGTAAACAATGCAAAACTGCATAATAGTTCTTTTTCTTTTTAAAAGTGCAACTGAAAATGTATTTTGTGTCTTAACAATTGGACTTTAAAAAAAAAAAAAAACAGTCTGCACTGTATTTAGGTCAGATATTTGTTTGGACCAGCAGAGGGCGCTAGTGACCCAGTGGTCAGTTGGCATGCAGTTATTCTTGCAGTGAAGAAGAGATGCTATGCTAGCAGACAGAGCTAATAGAAAAACGTGACTTTTACAGATATTCACGTAATATTACAGATATTCTTTCAGTGCTAAAGGAGTAAGGAATCATTTATGAACATGTTTAATAGTAAAAGGCGGCCACAAAGAGAGTAGTAGGAGATCCGTCCGCCGCCTATGCTTCTGGACAAGAGAAGGATAAATATATAGATAAAAAAAGTACTGCGATTCAATTTTTAGAGAATCGATATGAATTGTGATACCTATGAAACGATTTTTTAACTGCCTTACCATTAATCATTACATCTATTTAAAACACAATATTTTTATGTGCTTAATTTTCTTTACACAAATACAGACGAGTCCCTATGGTTTAGTGGCCTTACTTTGATCCTCATTTCTCCACAACATGAACAGATGTTTGCACTCAGTCTTTTATTCACTAAGGACACTGTTCTCCCATCTGGACTTAAGTTCTTTTACGTTCCTCTGTCCTGTGCGTATTCTGCTGTCCAGGTTCCTGACACGCCTACTGCGCGTAATTCAACCCAAAGCGCATTAGTTTGTGAATGTAAGCAGTCTCAAGCCAAGGGGGCGGACTGAGCTGTGGAGTCATTATTTTCGAGCCGTCTAGAAATCACTGAACATGGAGTTTGTAAATGTCATTGAACTCCGTGAAAATGATAAAGTGGGCTTTTAATTTGAAATGGATTCATTGATAAACAATGTAACAGGTTGATTTGATTATATTATTGATTAGATTACTGTAGGGTGAAGATTAGACAGAATTTTCTGTCTGAGCAACAGTTAAAATTTCTCTTTTCCCCTCATATTAACGCCAGATTAACGTTTGTTTGTGTGGAAAGCCTGATTTTATTAACTTTCTACATTCCTGCACTCAGAAATAATCAGCGCACATTAGCATAATCATCATCATCATCAATGTTTCACTTGTTATTTACTCTGTCGTGGATCAAACTATGGCTTTACATTTTACACAGTGTTAAAATTGTTTATTTATCCTGACGTCTGTCAGTTTCATTGTAACGAGCTGCAGTCGCTGACTCGCGCACCGCGAAGGCACGCAGTGACTAACTTAAGTACAGGGAGAGAATAGCGTGCAGCCTGAAACAGTGCCGCTGTGCAGCTTTTCTAACTTTCTCACATGGCAGAATAGAGCCCTACATTTATAGATGTGTTGAGCCTAGGATTTTGTGTTTCAAAATGTCCCAATGTCTATTTAATTTCATCATCATTTCCTGTTTATTTAAGTTACTGATTTTAAACTCCTTGAAAATGACCAAACATGTTAAATAGAGTTAAGATTTAACGACTGTTATTGATTTAGAGAAAAGGGATGGTTATGTTGGAATCATGCGAGATTACACGTTAGCCATAATGTTAAACTTTAGCCTCATGTTTAACAGTAAAAATCCCATGAAAATGTGTGATACGATCCTAAAACATTATTATTATCATTTAATTTGCACTAAACTCCTCACAGCGTGTGATTGGACCTGTCACCAGGTACGGCAGAACAACAAATCGATAAAAATCGACTATTAAGTGTTAGCAATGAATTTCATTATCGATTCATTGTGTTGTGTGATTTATGGTCACTGACAGTGACGCAGAACCGTTTGATTCACCTGCAGAGCTTTGTGTGTGCGCGCGCAGTGTGTGTGCGTGCGTGCAGTGTGTGTTTGTGTGTGCAGTGTGTGCGCGCGCGCAGTGTTTGTGTGTGCATGTGTGTGTGCGCACCACCAGACGGTCCAGATATAGGAGTTTCACAAGTGGACTTTTCAGTGCTAACAAAGTACACATTAATGTGTAAATGTGTGCAAATGTTTAGAAAAAAATTACCCCTCATCTATTAATTCTATTTTATCAAAATGGTTTGTTTTCTAATAGATTTGATGTTTTTTGTGTAATATAGTGTCAAATTAAAGTGTGTGTGTGTGTTTAGCAGGAACACTGGTTTGAAAAAGCTCTCGGGGAAAAGAAAGGATTCGTAATAAAGAAGATGAAGGAGGACGGAGCATGTCTGTTCAGAGCTGTGGGTCAGTCACGCACACACGCACGCACACACACACACACACACACACACTGCACATCCTCTCCTAATCAGCAGACTAGCATATTAACTGCTGACTGTGCAGCATATAGAGTAAAATCTCCAGTTGTTAAAAACTGTAATCTGGATCAAAATGATCCAGGTTTTGTAATCCAGGATCATTTAGTCCATCTAACTTTGATCTCAGTAGTTTAGTGTGGTCCTCTAGGGGGTCCTCAGGGGGGCGCTGTAGCGCCATGTTTCAGCACAAAGAGGTCAATAAATACCTTCATCCCAACAGCTGTGAAACACTTTACCACCACTCAGCACTCTGAGGATTAATGTTTCACTAATGGCACATATGTACTTTGATTAATTATATGTATTTGCATATCTTTTATCTCATCCTTTGTTTATTGTATCTGTGTTTGTTTTATATGTGACAAGTTCTGCAAACTAATAATTTCCCCCAGTGGAGACATAAAGAGAAGTTTCAACTTTTTTCTAAATTACCAAATGCTCTAAACTTCTCCTTCGTATTATTATTATTTTTCTTATTCTTTCTATTCTTCATATTATTATTTTCCTTCTTTCCTTCCTGTTTGTTATTTGACCGTTTCGTCCTGATATCCAGCAAACTGGTGGGATCACACTAATCCTAGTCTTTTGGATTATATTTATCCTAATCCTACTAAAAAGTTTTAAACAAAATAAATCAAGGTTTTGAACCAGATTAAAAACCAGGACTGGTATATGTGATCTAATCCCATGTCAGAATCTGTTTTTGGTTTTTAACAATCGGTTTTCAAGAATTGATCCAAACTATTATCCCAAATGTATTTGTTTATTTGTTTTTTAGCAGGATTATGACTAAAGTGCTTCATGGTTTTTGATCGGATTGTAACCAAAGATAGACTTTAAATAGGCCATGGAAGATTCCATCAAACTTTAGATTCTGTAAAATCTAAAATTACAAAAGCCTTTTAAACTGTTTCTGATTTTTCTGATGTTCAGTTTACAATGTGACAGCTTTTATTTATTACCACTCATTAATGTGAAATATCCATTGATTTAAATTTCCTTTAAACAAAATGATGAATATTAAAGAAGAAATGGAGTAAAAACCTAAAGAAGTGGTTTCTGTTCAGGGGTAGAATACGTACACGTTGTTTGATTGTGAATAATAACAAGTTTGAACACATTTAAAAATGACTGCAGTCATGTGAAAAAGCAGAGGAAATGAACACAAATATTTGCAATTTAAAGAATGTTTAAACTGTGTCTAAACTCAGCTACATTCGTTAGCGTTAGTGTTAATGTTAGTAACTGTCTATGTGTTCAGTGTTCAACATTAATTTTATATTGTGCACTTTAAGTATAGGATAGTGCAAAAGAAATACTTTTAATGTATGTGTGTGTGTTTATAATTGTGCACGTTTAGTTTATTAATGATAAAACAAAAACATTTGATGTTTAAATGTGACAAAGAATGATCAAGTTTCGCTTCCTTTAGTCACAGAAGGAAAGAGAGAGGTTTAAAAAGTCACTAAGAGTGAAACACACACACACACACACACACACACACACGGTGGGAGGAAGAGGAAGTTGTTTCTGAATATTTCTAAGAATTGTTGGCGTAAACTGTGAACAGATAGTGTTGCTTACTGGAACCTTAACCGAAGTGTGGCCTCTAACAGGAAACTGTGCGTGCGCGTGTGTGTCTCTCTCTTGCTCTCTCCCTCTCTTTCTCTCTGAGGTTTTTCTGAATAAGTGTCACTGAGTTCGCTGGAGTCCCGCTCTTTCTCGTATTCAAGCCCCGCCCGCTGATGAAACATCTCGATTGGTCAATCATTGAGAACTAATAATAACAGACTTATGTTAAAACATATTAAATGGTTCTGGTACCTAAACGGTGCTTAAACTGCACTTTAAAAAAATTTAAACTGAATACTTTGTAAAATACAATACTTTTTATTTTCAGGGCCAAAATAAATACATTATAACCTTAAATACTATATATACAAGTAACATATGGAAATAATGAATAAACAAAAACATTTAAATTATATCCAATAAAGCAATATTATAACTATGTAATACTGGAGATTAATATTGTCATCATGATTTTATTTGTCAATAATCATTAATAGCCTTTGTAAACAAAAAAAAAAGTAACTTTATTTCAATTTTTTTTGTTAAAGCTATAGGGAGCCATTTCAAAAGAGTCAAAGAGCCACATGTGGCTCCTGAGCCACAGGTTGCAGTAAACCCCTGAGCTAGCCAATCTGTTGTGTTCCTGTGTAAATGTAAAACTGTGCCTTTTAAATCTGGTGTTAAAGCTTAAGTTCAACATTTTATTTACAAACACGACACGTTATGAGCTTAACGTTAAACAGAAAGTCAGCGGACACTGAGTTGATGTATAAACGTGTTGTTATCACACGTTGAATGGCAACGATGTTTGCGAAGAGGAAAGGCTGCTGTCATCATCTGTGATGACGTGCGCTACACTAACAGCGTTGGGAGCGGGACTCACTTCACTTTGTCTGGGGGGGTCGACACTGGCTGCTGCTGTTGCTGACGTGCTTAGCTCCGGGTGCATTGTTCGTCTTTTAAGTAAACTCCATGTGGTCCTTTATCCTCTTTCTGTCAGTTATGAGCAGTGGGTGTGCTGAATCTGCTGATCTAGCGGCACTGACGTCACGATCAACAACTGGGGGGGTGTTCGTTCCTATTTGGTCTGATTACTACTGTTTACATCGGACCCATTGCCACATTGGTACCGTGTTTCAGTACCCAACCCTAAACATGTGACATTAGGTGGAAAGGGTTTATAAGTGCTGAAAATGTTTAGAAAGTGGAAAAAATGGGCAGAAAGGGCATTGAAATTTGATGTAGAAGTGTCAGAAATGGGAGTAATGTAGCAAAAATACATTAAAAGGAACAAAAATATAGCAAGAATAAGTGATAAAAATAGGTTCAAATATGGTGAGTTTGGTGTAGTTGGAGAAAAATGGTAAAAATAAGCAAAAATGGGCTAAAATTGTTTCGAAAATATTCTTCGTTTATTGAAGGCATCTGGGAACCCCCTCCCGGTGTTTTGCGACACCAAGTTTGAGAATCCCTGGTTTAGATGATCCAGGAAGTATCTGAAGGTTCTGTAGTTTATTTTGTGTGTGTGTGTTGTGGTGTGTGTGTGTGTGTGTGTGTGTGTGTGTGTGTGTGTGTGTGTGTGTGTGTGTGTGTGTGTGCGTGTGCGTGTGTGTGTGTTTCAGCTGATCAGGTGTACGGGGATCAGGACATGCATGAAGTGGTCAGGAAACACTGTATGGATTATTTGGTGAGTGTAGGAATCTTAAAATGATTGTCTCTGAGATTGTCTTCTTCTTCCTCTTCTTGTTTTCTATTCACTGATGTTTGGGTGGTGCTGGCTCTTTCAGATGAAGAACGCTGACTACTTCTCCAACTACGTGACAGAGGACTTCACCACCTACATCAACCGTAAGAGGAAAAACAACTGCCATGGCAACCACATAGAGATGCAGGCCATGGCTGAGATGTACAACCGACCAGTGGAGGTTTACCAGAACGGCACAGGTAAGAGCTACCGTCCAATCACAGAGCAGCTCCATCCTCAGCCTCCTGGCCCCACCCACCAACACCCTCCTCTGTCTCCTCCTCCCTCAGAGCCAATCAACACCTTCCACGGCATCCACCAGAACAACGACGAGCCAATCAGAGTGAGCTACCACAGAAACATCCACTACAACTCTGTGGTCAACCCCAACAAGGCCACCATAGGGGTGGGCCTGGGGCTGCCAGCGTTTAAACCAGGGGTAAGCCCCACCCACCAACACTGGTTATTACTGAGACTATTGTAAGATCTCATCATGACATCATCACTGACCTTAAAGGACATTCTGACATCAGGAAGTAAGAGTCGACCAATCACAGAACAACAAATCAAACCGGATTCTCACAAAACTCATGACAGAGCAGAGGGGTATTCTAGAAAGTGGGTTATGTTGGAACTCTGAGTATCCCATTCTTTAAAGTGAGGTATGTTCTTCTCTGAGTCTGTTGCCATGGTAACATTCTCCATGAACTGAACCTGCTCACTGGCAGGTTTTGTCTAAGAAACTCTGGGTTTCTACCTGGCTCCGCCCACCTGAACAGTGCTTCTCAAGGAACAATTTAATTTACCATGACACTCTTCTCTGACACACATTAGTAACATCACACACCACAAACGTGCTCACATCGTTATTAATGTTTCCTTTTTTTGTTTGTTTGCAAATGATAGTTCACTTTCTAACATTGTGGATGCAGAAAATTTAGTGAACGACACTGAGAGGTTGATCTGCATTAAAAAAAATTTTTGGGATGTCCAGACGAGTCTGACTGCATTCAATTCAAAATCAATGTAAATGACGGACATCAAGCGGCCGTCACTGTAGAGCTGAGGCTGCACTGAGAGGGCTGTACACTTCCTCTATTTACTGGGTACAAATGAAAGTGGAATACACCTTGAATAAACCTTTTAAATTCTAAGTATATTTTGAGTGAACGTCATCCCTGAGTAACTCTGTAAGTTGATCATTTAAACCGTAAGTACAAGTGGAGTTGTCTATGAAAAGTGCTGTAAATGTACGACTGTAGAAAAAGTGATCAGCCCTCTCAGTGCTGCAGCCTCGGCTCCTCAGACACATTTTAATCATATTATTTCCCTGTCGTCACTGGAGTGATGAAGTGATGAAGCGACCAAAAAGCGAGACAATGTTCAAGCGACTCATCACGGGCGATTTAAGCGACTGTAGTTGCTGAAGTGGCGTTCTGTGTGAACGCCTTTAGAACAGGTTCATATTCCCCTATAAACACCTGCTTATTTCACCCATCTGGGTGAATAAATCACCCTCTTCAGGGTGGTTGCTATGGTAGTTCATGTTATCTTTGATCCATTGATGATGGCTTTTTATCGCACTCGTGCGTGTGAGTAACCCAAGGTTTACATACTCAGGGTTGATTGACCCACTTCAAACCAGCTGTAATGGAATCAGATACCCAGAGTTTTCCAACACAGGGTATGTTGACCCAGAGTTTATGGATAAACTCAGTTTGTTGAACCTCCTTTCTGGAATATACCTCAGAAATTCTGTTTCATTCATACATTATTATTATTATTGTTGTTGTTATTATTATTATTACTACCTTAGTCAGCTCTAATTTCACTTCCTCCTCACCTGTTCAAATCTTTGGTTTATGATTGGTTGCCTGCTGACTCACCTGTTATTTGTCCCTCCCCCCCAGTACGCCGACCAGTCCCTGATGAAGTCGGCCATTAAGACGTCCGAGGAGTCGTGGATCGAGCAGCAGATGTTGGAGGATAAGAAGAGAGCGACGGACTGGGAGGCAACGAACGAGGCCATAGAGGAGCAGGTGGCACGAGAATCATACCTGCAATGGCTCCAGGACCAGGAGAAACAGGCCCGACAGGTGAGATTACATTACATTAGTTAGAATTTATTGTCATTGTACAAGTCATACAATGAAACTGTAGCAGCTTGAAATAGTGTTACGATAGAAAAAATAAAATAACAATAAAATGTTTATAAGTTAAAAGCACATAGATATGTACTCACAGTGCTAACCACAGGTGAGAGAGTTTACAGGTTCTCTTCCTCCTCCTCCTCCAGCCTCGTAAAGCTAGTGCTACATGTAGTTCAGCCACAGCTGCTGCCTCCAGTGGATTTGACGATTGGAGCGCCCGGTCGCCACGGCAACGGGACTCTGACCCCTCCCACTCTGACCTCCCCGCGCCCCCCTCCACCATCAACAAACCTCCGTCACCTGCTGGAGCCGCACTTATCCTCAGTAAACCCCCCTCCCCCTGTGCTCCAGGTAACACACACACACACACACATGCGCACACACACAAACACACTGAACTCTAATGTGTGTGTATGTGTGTGTAGGTCCCAGTAATCAGAGTCGTCATCATTTGGAGTACAGAGCCATCATGCAGGAGATGTCCCCCACAGCATTTGGTGAGACATGCACACACGCACAATCAACCCACGAGAACGTTTCTTTCCTTCCGTGTGCTTTTTTCACATTTATTATTATCATTTTTGTGTGTGCGTGTGTGTCAGGTTTGACTGACTGGGAGGACGATGAGATCCTGGCGTCTGTTCTGGCCGTGTCTCAGCAGGAGTACCTGGACAGCATCAAACACCAGAGCGCCGTTCACCGCGAGAGAGAACCATCACCGGACAGCAGCTGATGACACACACACACACACACATACACACACTCACACTCGACCTTCGACCCCTCTTCTGACACTGAAGGGAAAAATAAACCCCACAAAGATGCACACATTGATTTTCTGTTTTTGGTTTCCATTGGATTAAGCCCCGCCCCCTCATTCATTCACGTTAATATTGTCCAATAGAATCCAGCCGTTAGCTCTGATGCTAACAGGCTGGTTGATTTCAATGGAGAATGCTAATCGTTTTAGACGTTAGCGTGTTTTCGCCTGAAGTCTTACTGAGCTTTCGTCTGCTGACTCAGCAGATTAACCAAGGACATAACGCGAGTAGCATTAGCTGCTAAGTGTCTGGTTAGCACAATGAAGCTAATCCGACACATTCGGTTCAATCTTAAATTATCCATTTCCTGCATTTTTTTAAATATCCACTTTTTAGGTTTTTAGTGCCGCAGCTTTTTAAGTCTCCATCACTGAACGTAATCAGGGTCAAAGTTGTCGCACGCCGTCCGTTACGTTAACTTAAACATGTTAGCTTACACTCGCTAGCAGCGTTGTGTTTGCTCAGCTCTGCCCCTGCTGGATGTTTTTATTTTCTATGCCTTTTAACAGGCGACGCATCACAACATGCTCCGCCCTTCCACCCAGAGCCCCCTCTCCCCCCGCCATCAGTTGGATCTTCATCACCGTCGTCATCATCATCATGGGACTTATTTAGCTGCATGTTTAACTGACCACAACCAATATCATTAGAGAGAAAACAAACTAGAGAATTGTCATACTTATCCTCTTAATGATTGATTCTTGTTGTTATGATGAATAATATAAGTTTGTTTTATTTTATTTTCCTCGTTTGGGATGAAAAAACTTTTTTCTTGGAATAAAAATGAAGAAAATGTTTCTGAAATCATTTTTCTTTGGGTTTCTTTGGGGCCCACTGAAACCATGACCACACTCTGATGTCACTTCCTCCTGTAAAAGGTCTAAACAGTCCCAGGATAACACAGTGCTGAACGTTTTCTAAACACAGAGGTCCTGGTTAGACCTTGTCCTGCACTTAAATTTCCAAGGCAAATACATAATTGAAAATTGAAAAAATTGGCAAAAATCACAACCTGTATCTGGATTTGTTGACAAGTTTGTTCTATTCACCAATTAAATTGAAAGTAATAATGCAGGAAAAACAGAAGACTGACCTTGAGTGAAGGTCAAGGTCACACATTGAAAGGGAATGTTGTTCATCGTAATCTGTGGCCAAGTTATAAGGAAAAAAGTTTTCTTTTGGGTTTTTTTTTTTGTGATGTCGTGAATTTTAACCCCTACCAATGTTTTTACTGGTAAGTCGTACAGATTTGGTCCAATTAAATAAAATACTCCACTTGCCATGAGCCTAATAATATGCTAGTTTAAAGTTGGGGTTAGTTTACCATGTCAACTTTAACCTGCCCTCAAAAGCATTTGAACTTGTGTGTTTGAGGCCATTTTTTTTTTTTAAGATAATGAAAATGTTTAATTTCTTATTAGTTATTTGTTTAAAGTTCATATTAGTTGCAGATGTTAACTTGTTTATTTCTAAAGTGTGTTTTTCTGCCCCAAACCTTTATGGTCCTCACAAAGATAGAAAGAGGAGTTTGAGGAAACGCTTGTTTTTTTTTTAATAACATTTATGAATATTCATGAGCGCGACACAGCCGCCTTCTGATTGGCTCTGCGGTTCAAAACATTGAGCACATTGCTGTGCGCTGATAGGACGTAGTGAGAGAAAGTGGGCGTTGCCTGAGTAGAGTTTATAAAGGCGGATCAAAAACACTAACGTTCCGCAGTCACACTGCAGTCATTAGACAGAACTTATCATCGATATTTAAACATTTCTAGTCTGAAAAACACTAAGTTTGACTTTTTAAATCAGCGCGAGAAAAGAAAATTAATTTGTTGTTCAGTAAAAGCTTCGAAAAGTGACTTTTTTCCGCCATAGCGAATCAGCGAAATGGATTTTATTCACTAACAACTGACATGGAGCCAAAGGACGGGAAACACGGTGAGAAAACTAATAATCAGATAGTTATCATTAAAGTCACTAATAATCAGTTATAATTAAACACACTAATAATCAGATAGTTCATCTGTATTAAATTCAGAATGTAACCGGAAGTGTTGGATTAGGATTTGAGTTGATTTCAGTTTTATTTCGTTATTCTTCAGAAAAACGAAAGGATGTAGCTAAAGCTTATCCACAACAAACTTAACAAGGCTCTTTAAATAATATCACAGAAAATAACTAGGAAACTAATATCACTATTTTATTTATTTATTTTACAATGCACATTAAATATATAGTCTACACGTATTTTTATATATACAGTTATACATGCACATCAAACATATACGTGCGTACACACACATATACACACATATATATGCTTGAACTTATATTGATATTTTGCTATTTCATATTTACTACACAAATTGCATTAATTAAAATTTAAATACGAAATATAGTGTGAAATATTTCAGTTATTTCGTTCGTTTATCCTAGTGATACAACAGGAAGTGAGTCTGATTCTCTTTAGTGTTCAAACTTTCCCACGGTTTCAGGACAACACATACACACACACACACACACATACACAGCACATTTTCTAATAACTTAGATTAGTGGTTCTCAAACTGAGGTCCGAGGCGTAGCTTGGGGGTTGGTGAAGTGTGTGTGTTATCATCACAAAGTGTGTACAACCACTAAAAAACAATCACTGAAGTGTGACGTGTGTCTCAATGGATTTAAAATTGTGCAAAACATGTAATTGTTTGTGTATTTGTATTTAAATAAACTAGTACATTACCCGTCAGAAGTATGTATTCATATAGTGGGAGGAGCTTAAGTAGAGTTGTCAATTTTATAAATACATATATATATATATTAGGGATGTAACGATTCACTCAACTCCCGATACGATTCGATTCACAATACGATTCTCTCACAATTTATTTTACAAAATGGGACTGTACATAAATGACTGAAAAATATTCTTTTATTTTTTTTTGGGAAAATACGGTACAATTTTTTTTTTATTTTTCATTGTCAAAAGAATCCCTTGATAAACTATTCAAAACAATGCAATTTAACTAAAAATAAATCTTGAATGAAATAAATAAAGGAATAATACAAATGAAGAAGCCTATCAATTTAAATGATGGTTCTATAGTAAACAATGCAAAACTGCATAATAGTTATTGTTCTTTTAAAAGTGCAACTGAAAATGTATTTTGTGCCTTAACAATTGAAAAAAAAAAAAACAGTCTGCATTGTATTTGCGTCATATTTGTTTGAACCAGCAGAGGGCGCTGGTGACACAGTGGTCGGTTGGCATGCAGATATTCTTGCAGTGAAGAAGAGATGCTATGCTAGCAGACAGAGCTAATAGAAAAACGTGACTTTTACAGATATTCCCGTAATATTACAGATATTCTTTCGGTACTAAAGGGGTAAGGAATCATTTATTAACATATTTAAGAGTAGAAGGCGGCCAGAAAGAAAGTATTAGCAAATTTCGCTCGCCGCCAACACTTCTGGATAAAAAAAAGTACTGTGATTCAATTTTCACAGCATCGATGTGAACCTTGATACCTATGAATCGATTTTTATGTATCTTTCTGTTGTGTTTTGATACATTTTTTGTATAATTATTGTTTTTTGTTGCCATTGTAGTGTGATTCTGGAGTCATTTTGTGTATGTTTTGTATAAATATTTTGTTTTGTGTGTTTTGAGTCATTTTTATATTTTTCTTGTCGTTTGGTGTATTTTTCTGTAATATATGTTTTTTTGGAGTCATTTTGTGTATTTTAGTGCATTTCTGTTGTCGTTTTGTGTACTTTTTGTATAAATATTGTTTTGTTTTTTTGTTATATTTTACTCATCATAGTATATTT
Source organism: Gouania willdenowi (assembly GCF_900634775.1). Classification (NCBI taxonomy): domain Eukaryota; kingdom Metazoa; phylum Chordata; class Actinopteri; order Blenniiformes; family Gobiesocidae; genus Gouania; species Gouania willdenowi. The sequence continues at coordinate 38,641,442 of NC_041050.1, read as the reverse complement.
TTATTATACATACCTTATGTGTGGTGAGGGCGTGTTTTGAGATGTGTGTGTGGAACGTTGTGAAACATAATCGCCAATAAGGAACAGTCAAAAAGTATGTTTCCTCAAAAGTGAAGTCCACAGGAAGTCAAAACTTGTGAAGAGCCTTAAACTATCTTCTTCTCTCACTCGTGTGTCTGCTTGGCTGTGTGCCAGACCAGTACAGGAACTCTTTTCAGTTATTTCATACTACAAAAACCCTAAATATTTAGGTAGAAAAAAATACATTATTTCATTGGTTGTGTGTGTGTGTATCAGTGGTGGAGCACTTCCTGGAGGAGGAGCACTTCCTGAGGCGTTACGCTCTGGGCGCTCTGATTGGCAGCGGTGGCTTCGGTTCAGTGTTTTCTGGACAGAGACTTTCAGACGGACTTCAGGTTAGAGCGATGACATCATCAGTTACAGGTGAAGGCATGGGAATCAAACCCTCACCCCCTCCCCTCTCCTCCCCTCCCTCTCCTCAGGTCGCCATCAAACAGGTGTCACATGACAGCGTGGGAACGTGGAGCCGCCTGGTGAGTTTCTGTCCAATCAGCAGCCACGGTTCTCCCGTTCTTGTCTCACATTTTATGTGACTGTTTTTCCATGTTTTCTTTAGACGAGATGATACTGAAATGTTTGTACAGCACTTTGTGGTTTTTACCTGTGAAAGGGGCTCTATTACGGTGGCTGAGAAGTGCAAAACACATTTACTAATACCACAACACGTTTACAAATTATTGCAAAACTTTTACAAATACCACAACATGTTTACAAATTATTGCAAAACTTTTACAAATTCCACAACACGTTACAAATTATTGCAAAACTTTTACAAATTCCACAACACGTTTACAAATTATTGCAAAACTTTTACAAATTCCACAACACGTTTACAAATTATTGCAAAACTTTTACAAATTCCACAACACGTTTACAAATTATTGCAAAACTTTTACAAATTCCACAACATGTTTACAAATTATTGCAAAACTTTTACAAATTCCACAACACGTTTACAAATTATTGCAAAACTTTTACAAATTCCACAACATTTTTACAAATTATTGCAAAACTTTTACAAATTCCACAACACGTTTACAAATTATTGCAAAACTTTTACAAATTCCACAACACGTTTACAAATTATTGCAAAACTTTTACAAATTCCACAACACGTTTACAAATTATTGCAAAACTTTTACAATTCCACAACATGTTTACAAATTATTGCAAAACTTTTACAAATTCCACAACACGTTTACAAATTATTGCAAAACTTTTACAAATTCCACAACATGTTTACAAATTATTGCAAAACTTTTACAAATTCCACAACACGTTTATAAATTATTGCAAAACTTTTACAAATTCCACAACACATTTAAAAATTTGAAAACATATATACATAATTATTAAAAAAAAAATGCAAATAGCAAAACACTTTCTCAAATGTTGAGACAGATTTACAAATCTTTTGTAAAAGAGTTGTGGCCGTTTGTAAAAGTTTTGCAATAATTTGTAAATTTGTGGTATCTGTAAATGTGTTTTGCACCATACTCTATAAATAAAGTTTATTTACTTTGTTGGTTAAAGGAAAGGGCTCTTATATTGAAAGGAAAGGATGAGAGTGAGTGAGAGTGATATTATTGGATAAATTGATCCTTCACTTCAGGTTTTTACTGGCTAGGAATCACTGAGCTAAACTCTACCCCCTGCTGTGCACTCAGGGGGTAGACACAGGTGGGCGGGGCCTCCCCCTCTGACATCACAGCTCAGGAAATTACACAATGTTGCTTTGGGTTTCCCCTGAAAGCAACACACACACACACACACACACACTGAACACTATTTAAATCTATCTATGAAAGCAAGGAATATATGTCTGTCTGTGTGTGTGTGTGTGTGTGTGTGTGTGTGTGTGTGTGTGTGTGTGTGTGTGTGTGTGTGTGTCTGTCTGTGTGTGTGTTCCTCAAATATCTCTGTGAATCAAGCTCAGATTGACCTAAGACTTTCAACATGGCTCAAAGGTGTGCAACGTTGGATTTGTTTGGACTGCAATGATACCGTTAATAAATTATTTCATAAAATTGTCTTATATGCAGCTTTGCAGAACAGCTCAATGTTAACATGTAGTCATGGTAACTCAGGATAAGATGAAAGCTGCGTAGAATCTACCACTTTTCTATAGCAATATATACTTCCTATGGGCGCTGCACTAGTTTTATTAAACACACTTTGGATCAGTGACGTTAAATAACGGTGTTTTCACCTGTAAACTACGACAGCTGGTAGTTTTTCAAAATAAAACTCCAACTTTCTGAGGAACTTTAGAGTAACTAACTTGTCTGACCTGCTACTAGGGTGGAATTATTTATTTTTTTTTAAATACCTTGATTATGGGCGGGGCTCCTGGAGCAGTTAAGACATGCCCACTCTATACTACTATAAAATCTTTGGTTACATTTTATTTTTTAATTGGGAATTAGTTATTCCTAATTAAATTATTTGAAATGAGTGTTCTGCTTTGTGTTTACATGGAAATGTTAAGTCCCGAATTGAGGTTTATATTCGGAAAAACATACAACAAACAGCGATTTTATTGCGATATTACATGACGCGATTTCGAAATCGCGTAGGCACGCGATTTTGATTTGCCGTTTGGTAGATTTATTTTTTTTTTGTCTGCACATGCTGTCAAAGGTCAACACTACAAGAAGTGCAATCTTTGTCAGACAGCAATGCTTTTTTTTTTGTTATTGCAATTAAATAAATTGCATTATTTTAATTGCTCCCATTCAATCCATTCAATATATTTGTGACCACACACAGCCTGTCCGCCAGATGGCGGTAATGCGCCCGCATCAGGATTTTACTTTGAAAGTAATATTTCATTTAAACAAAAAGATATATATATATTATTTACTGTATATTTCCAGTGCTTCTGATATTTATTCTTTGATAACACTTGAAGTCAATACTTCAGAGCCAGTGAGTTTACTGAATAGTTCAGATGTTGAACAGTTTAATACACAGATATGTTTGCAGCACTCTCTGCACTTTGCTTGGTTTTCCTTAATGTTTCCTAACCGGATGGGCAATCCACTGAATACATTTGGAATTCCAAAAATATAACATTGTCTAGTTTTTTATTAATCAATGACCAGTAATGTATAAAGTACATTTTTGTTATTTATTGTGGTGAACAGAGGAAAAATCGCAGTAAAATCGAAATCACAATATTGATTGCAAAAAATTGCAATTTTGCTTTTGGTCAAAATCGTTCAGTCCTAGTAGGTTTGAAGCAGTAGCTCGACACTAACACATGGTTTCACGGAGCAGAAGATAAAGCATTAGTGAAGCTCTGGTGCTTCATGCCTCGATGAAGCCTGTTCTGTTTGCCAAGGTCCGTGTGTGTAATAAGTCCATGTGAATGTCCGCACGTTTATTCTTCCATCCATTCACTCTTTTCATTAAATCCATGTCTTCTAAGCTTCTTATTAAATAATTGGTCTTGGCTGGAGTCTGGGCGGCCATCTTGGATTATGTCGTCACCAGCACGGAATTCACTGTTTACAAGAAAGAGGAATCATTTAATTTGGAAATAAAATCATAATAAACCAGCCACCTAATTCGGATTGAAGTTTATTTCTGAATTACATTTGCATTAGAAAATAAGAATCTGGTTCTCAGCCAATAGAAACATTAAGATTGTAATATCCTGGTTTCAACCCATAAAGGGCAGTTGCTCTGATATTTTACAACTAAATAACTTGAAATAATTTGACTAAAAGTTTGTTTTCAGCAGAACAAAGTGTTTTGTGTTTATTTAAATCTTAAGTTTTGAATGATTTGTTGCTCCTCCCACAGCCGGGCGTGGCTCAGCCCGTTCCCATGGAGGTGTGTCTGCTGCAGCGCCTCTCAGAGGGCGGAGGTCACGTGGGCGTGGTCCGGCTGCTGGACTGGGCGGAGGTGAAGGGGCGGGGCTTCCTGCTGGTGATGGAGCGTCCGCCTCACAGTCAGGATCTGTTTGACTTTATCACAGAGAGAGGAGCTCTGAGCGAGAGCCTAGCACGCAGGTTAGCATTAGGAGTGCCACTAACTGCTAAACGCTAACTGACCAGTAAAACCAATGTAACCAGTGTGTCTCTGTGTAGGATCTTTGCTCAGGTGGTCCGTGCGCTGCTCTACGTGCACGCTCGTGGCGTTCTACACAGAGACATTAAGGATGAGAACATTGTGTTGGACATGAGAACCCTGGAGGTGAAGATCATAGACTTTGGATCAGGAGCTGTTCTCACAGACACGCCCTACGCCTGCTTCCAGGGTCAGTAGACACACATTAGAGTGAGACAATGCATTGATTATTAGATCAATCATGATTCAGGCGAGTGTGTTTGACTTTTAAAGCTACAGTTACTGAGCGTGAGATTCACTCATCAGGGTTAAAAACTAGAGTTTGGAAGAATCCATTGATGTTTCCTATTATTTCATAGTTGTCTGAGAGGTTTGTTCATTCCTGTCACCAGGACCTCAGTGAGAGAACATTCTCTTAAGATAGTATTTTTCTTTTGTAATCTGATTACTGTTGGATTTGGTTATTTGACATAGATAATGATAATGGAGTTACATTTGTTTAATTACTTGAATTAATGATACCGACACATAAACCTTATTTAAAAGTATTAAGTAGCCACAAAGTGAGGAAAAGATGCATCAAAAATATGATAATCATTGAATAATAGAACCTTAGAGGGGACGGCCCTAGAGGGGACGGCCCTAGAGGGGACGGCCTTAGAGGGGACGGCCTTAGAGGGGACGGCCTTAGAGGGGACGGCCCTACCTGACGCTGCGTTCAGGGTCAGTAGTGAGTGTTTTATTGGGTTTAATCATGGACCAATCAATGTGATGTCAGTGTGGCCACACCCTGATCCTGAGGCCTGTTTCTGATTGGCAGGTACGCGGGTGTACAGCCCCCCTGAGTGGGTGGAGTCAGGGTGTTACCGGGCCCTCCCCCTCACCGTGTGGTCCCTGGGTGTTCTGCTCTTCAACATGTTGGAGGGAGACATTCCGTTTCACTCTGACCTCAGCATCATTAGAGCCACGCCCAGGTTCACACTAAGGCTCTCTAAAGGTCAGAGGTCAACATCTACACTCTGTGTGTGTATTAATGTGCATCTGTGTGTTAATGTGTCTGTTGTGCGTCCACAGACTGTCAGTCCCTCGTCCGATGGTGCCTATCGTTGGATCCTGCCGCTCGTCCAACGCTGCAGGACATACTGTCCCACCCCTGGATGGAGGAGGGGGAGGAGCTAGGAGCAGAGCAGGAGGAGCTCGGAGCAGAGCGGGGCTCTTCGTCTCTGTGAGGAGCTCAGAGCAGAGCAGGATTATTTATTGTTTCCACCAACGCAAAGTTTTTTGTTTTGTTTTTTTGCCGACTCAGCGCTGGTCACGCAAAGGTCAGCGTTGTTAAAGTTTCTACTTCCTGTCGCTGTTTGGAGTCTCCGCCCCCTGATGCAAACACTGAAGAACGAAGACGGAATATTTTGTGCTAAAGTCTGAACTCTGGACCTTTTGTTTGGGTGGAGTTGCCACGTAGTGACTTTATTTACATTAAATAAGGATTTTTGTGAAATATAGAAAGTGAAAAACATCCGTTTGAATAAAACTTTCAGCGTGTCAGTCATCTTTATGTTTTTTTAATTTATTTTTTGCTTATTAATTCATGAAACATCTATCCATTTTCAGACCTGCTTGTTCCTGTTTTCAGGGTCGCAGAGATCTGCTGGTGCCTAACTCCGGCTCACACTGGGCGCTAGGCGGGGGTACAACCTGGACAGGGCACCAGTCCATTGCAGATTCATAAAACATTGACACAAAAATAAGGATTTTTATCTCAAACTTTATTACACATGAAGATAGACAGCAGAACATTCTGTGTTGGAATTAAAATCACTAAGAAACTCTGATATTAGATGAAGCTCTGACTGAGCAGCAGGATAAACTAAACCTGACTTTAACCTGACTGTTTCCATGAGAACTGCTGTTCCAGGATAAACTCAGCCCGTCTATCAGAGAGGTATTCCATAAAGGAGGTTTAACAAACTCTGAGTTTATCCATAAACTCTGGGTATCCAATTCCAGTACAGCTGGTATTAAGTGGGTCAATCAACCCTGAGTATGTAAACCTTGGGTTACTTACGTGCACGTGCGATAAAAAGCCATCATCAATGGATTGACGATTACACAAACTACCATGGTAACCACCCAGAAGAGAGTGATTTATTCACCCTGATGGGTGAAATAAGCCGGATGGCTGCATAGAGAGCCCTCCCGTCACGTCAGACGTCAGTAGATGTTTTAATGCAGATCAACCTCTCAGTGTCTTTCACTTAATGATCTGTATCCACAATGTAAGAAATAAAACTACCGTTTGCACAAAAAAAAAAGTAAAGCAACACAACATTAGTAATGATGTGAGCACGTCTGTCGTGTGTGATGTTACTAATGTGTTTTAGATAAAAGTTTCAAGGTTCATTAAAGTGTTCAGAAACGGTGTTCAGGTGGGCGGAGCCAGGTAGAAACCCAGGGTTTCTTCGATAAAACCTGTCAGCGACCAGGTTTCGTTCATGGTCAATGTTGCCATGGTGACATACTCAGAAAAGAACATACCTCCTGTTTAGGAATGGGATACTCATTTGAGCCCGAACATACTCAAGCGTTTGAACATAACTCGCTTTATGGAACTAATTGACTATTGACTAAGAATTAAAATATTGATCAGAATTAATCTTAAATATTTATCACAAATTATTTTTTCCTGTTATTGTAAAAGAAAAACGAAATTTAAGTAATCTGATGCGGAGTGAGACCTCCTTAATCAGTTTAATCTTTGACCACCAAAGGGTAGCCTTGTCTTTATAAACAGAAAAAGGGGCGGGGCCAGCAGGCAGCCAATACAAACAGGAAACGATAAAAAATGATCGTCTCAATAAATAAAAAGAGGTCTCACTCTAACATTAGATTATGAAACAGCAGTGAAACAAAAATTTGTTTGGATAGATACATAGATCCTAATCTTTAAATAGCTTATTAACAAAAGTTCACATTTAACACCAATCTATGCCGTTTATTGTATTTTAGTAGATTTGAAGACAAAGACAAATTTTATATATATATAACTTTGCAGGTCCACCTATCACTCGCCTAAACTGGCCAATGAGGGGCGCTGTGTCTGAATAGAATGACAGTCTATTCAGGACTGGGACTGTGTCAGGATGTCCATGTGGACTAAGGCGCCCGACTCAAGAATTCTTCCTTTCGCTGCAAAGAAAAAATATATATCTGATAAAAGCGGTGACACGGTGAAAACACAGGTACATTACGCTTATGTAGAAAACGTCTGGAAAACGTACCCATAGTCAATTAGGCTATTGATACGTTTCCGTATCAATAAACACTTCCTATTTTATTTGACCTGATCAGAGGTCAGAGTGAGTCCTCCTGTTTGCTCGCCGCTCTTTGTGTTTGTAGTCCTCCGGTTGTTCTCGCTTTGCGGCTGCTCGCTGCGTCCACCCCGGCAGACAGCTGTCCTCCTCCTGCTTCGCCACTCACAGCGCGCCGGAGGTCGGAGCTCCGGCTCGGAGCTTCCCCACCGACAGCGGAGCTCACAATGTCCACAGAAAGAAGCAACAAAGAGGCGGCGGTGGGTCGGACTCAGGGCTCCGGTGAGTCAGTCCTGGATCCACCGGTGTAACGAATCTACCGGTGTCCGTTTTACATGATAGAAAGCTTCACTCTGACGGTTAAATGTTTTTTTTTTAAATCATTCCACACACATTTGTACATTTTAATATCATCTAACTGGCACATCAGAGACTTTATGAGCTCATATATGTAGCAGAATAAACTATGTTAGCTTCCTGTTAGCATACTGAGACGTTCAGGTTTGATCAGTGAATTTGACTCGAACACACACATCTCACAGAAGTGTTTAATCTGTTTTTCATCATCATCATCATCATCATCATCATCATCATCACAAACTGCGGATTCCTCAACAACGGGTTGTTATTTTCCCGAATCGTTGTCCTTTACAAACGTCACTAGCAGTCACATCCGGTCACTAGATCACTCGGAAACCACCGAATCCGTTTCACCGTGAGCAACGCTGACTTTTCTCGGCCTCTCGGGCTCTGTGTCCGGGCACAAATATATGTGAATTTTAACTGTTACAGTGCTTTAAAGGTTAGTTTGGTTTGTTTACCTAAGCTAACTCACTAGTTTGTAGTTTATTCACACTGTTAACTAGTTTAAACCTGGCTTAACCAGTGATTGCTGCTGAAGTTAGTTCTAAAACAGAGCAGGTTACACAGGTGTGTCAGAGCTGCTGACGTGGACACGCACACAGTTTGTTTAGTGGGCGGGGCAAAGAGGCTGAATAACAGGTAAATAAAACCAAACACACCCTCATCTAGTTTCAGTTCTAAGTCACAGATGTATGAAGAATAGATCTGAGGGGTTGGCCTAGTGGTTAAGGACGCTGGGCTTGTAATCGGAGGGTTGCCGGTTCAAGCCTCACCGGGGCCGTCACTGTGGGATGCTGAGCAAGTCCCTTAACCCCGAACTGCTCCCCAGGCGCCGCAAAATGGCTGCCAACTGCTCCTCAGGGATGGGTTAAGTGCAGAAGACAAATTCCAATAATGTACTAACATTACATGGCCGATTTAATCTTAAATAAAACAGGTTATGTTCAAACTCTGAGTATGTTTAGGTTTAAATGAGGGAAACTCTGAGTATCTCATTCCTAAACGTGAGGTATGTTCTTCTGAGTATGTTACCATGGCAACATTGTCCGTGAACTAAACCTGGTCGCTGGCAGGTTTTATCAAAGAAACCTTGGGTTTCTACCTGGCTCCGCCCACCTGAACACCGTTTCTGAACACATGAATGAACCTTAACACTTTTCTCTGAAACACATTAGTAACATCACACACCACAGACGTGTTCACATCATTAGTAAGGTTGTGTTGCTTTACGTTTTTTTTTTTTTTTTTTGTGCAAACGGTAGTTTTCTTTCATTTTTTTTAATTTTCTTATGACATTTTTTAGGACGTTGAGATGACTCTGGTGACAATATTACATTAAAAATCAATATAATTCATTAGATATCAAGCGGCTGTCACTGTCTTTATATCCAGTATAACAGGAGGGCTCTCTATGCAGACATCCTATGCTGCTGCCACGCCTCCTCAAACACATTTTATTCATATTATTCACCGCTCGTCACATCACTGAAGCAATAAAGTGATGAAGCGACCAAAAAGTGTGACTAATTACGGGTGATTTAAGCCACAATAGTCACTGAATAAATCACTCTCTTCCGTTTGGTTGTCATGGCAGCTCGAGTCATCTTCGATCCATTGATGATGGCTTTTTATCGCGCGCGCGCGCGCACGTCAGTAACCCAATGTTTACATACTCAGGGTTGATTAACCCACTTCATACCAGCTGTAATGGAATCAGATACCCAGAGTTTCCCATCGCGGGATATGTTGACCCAGAGTTTATGGATAGACAGAGTTTGTTAACCCTCCTTTATGGAACACACCTCTGTTCCTGTCAGTGTTGCGATCAAATATATAAACATAGTGACCCCTGCTCTAAACTCTCTGTGATTGGTCGGTTCCTGTAAAGCAGGTCAAAGGTGTCTCTGCTCTAACATAGATCTATCTATCTGACTGAAACACATTCATAACTGCCAATATGCAGACGTGGAGCAGTGAGGAGGAGCAACAGCAGCATGTGGATGTTTGTAAGCTCACAGGAAGAAGAATCTTTCCGATAAAACATATCTTCCAGCGTCTTATCCTGACTTATATTATTCAAACGTATGATTAATATTCAGTTAGTCTGAATTCTTTGTACCTTAAGTCAGCTGAACATTATGAACTTTGGGGTTTTATATTTATCAGGAAAAACCAAAACTTGCTGTGCCCTCCTCTCTGATAGGCTGTGTGTCCTCTTCTCTGATTGGCTGTGTGTCCTTCTTTCTGATTGGCTGTGTGACCTCTTCTCTGATTGGCTGTGTGTCCTTCTTTCTGATTGGCTGCCCATTCCTCTGTGTGTTTAGCTAACAGTAAGTTGAAGTACGTGAGTCTGGCGGTGCTGGTGGTCCAGAATGCATCTTTGATCCTCAGCATAAGGTACGTACGAACGTTACCTGGGGACAGATTCTTCTCCACGTCGGCCGTGGTCATGGCTGAAGTTCTGAAGGTTCTGACCTGTGTGATCATCCTATTGGTTCAGAGGAGACGTGAGTCACACTATCATCATTAACACTGTTATTGTTATTATTAATAATAACAAGTGTGTGTGTGTGTTTTCAGTGAGTGTGTGGTCCACCTGTTCACACCTCATAGACTCTGTGGTGCTCCAGTATAAGGAAACGTTGAAGCTCTGCGTTCCTTCTCTGATCTACACATTACAGAACAACCTGCAGTACATAGCCATCTCCAACCTGCCCGCTGCCACCTTCCAGGTCAGTATGCTAATGTAGCTAACAGAGCTAATGTAGCTAACAGAGCTAATGTAGCTAACAGAGCTAATACAGTGAACAGAGCTAATACAGTGAACAGAGCTAATACAGTGAACAGAGCTAACTTAGCAAAGACAGCTAATTTAGCAAAGACAGCTAATTTAGCAAAGACAGCTAATTTAGCAAAGACAGCTAATGTAGCTAACACGTTAATGTAGCTTAATGTACAGAGATAATGTAGCTAACAGAGCTAATGTAGCTAACACCACTAATGGATCTAACAGAGTTAATGTAGCTAACACAGCTAATGTAGTTCATAGAATTAATGCAGCTAACACAGCTAAAGTAGCCAACAGAGCTAACACATCTAATGTAGCCAACAGAGCTAACACATCTAATGTAGCAAACACAGCTAATGTAGCCAACAGAGCTAACACATCTAATGTAGCAAACACAGCTACTGCAGTTAACGCAGGTAATGTAGCCAACATCGCTAATGTAGCTAATACAGCTAATGTAGCTAACAAGACTATTGTAGCTGTCAGTACCCCATCATTTCACGGGCCTGATAGATTTGGATAATTTCAATGCATGCAGAAAACACGTCTCCATCCGGCCAGCCTATTTTACAGCAGTTTGTGTATTATTTAAAAGGTTGAAACCCTGTTATTTAAAGATAATTACAAATTTACGTTTTGATAGAAGTCAGAATTATTTTGGTTTTTATCTTATTTCTGTTTGGTTTTTGATTGTCAACGTTGTGTATTGTTTTTATCCATTTTGTTTTATTTTTTATTAACTATAGAAACACCACATATTTAAATGTGTACTATTAAAATATTTAACAAACATCGTATGGTCAGCATAGATTCAAATATCATGTCCCAGGGTCTCCGTCGTAAGGATTGTGAGTGAAGGAAGTGACGTAGTCTACGCACATGCGTTGAAAGGATCTGAAACTATCGGTCCGTGAATGGATTGGGCACTGACAGTAGCTAACATGGCTGATGTAGCTAACACGGCTAATTTAGCTAGCAGAACTAATGTAGCTAACATAGCTAATGCTGCTTTCAGCATTGTTTTCGTTTACTTTCCTTTACATAGTTACACAAAGTTACCTGCAATCACTTACTTAAAGCTCCTCCCCCTCAGGTGACGTACCAGCTGAAGATTCTGACCACGGCGCTCTTCAGCGTGATGATGCTCAGGAAGACTCTGTCCAAGGTTCAGTGGGTTTCTCTGCTGCTGCTCTTCCTGGGAGTTGGCATCGTACAGGTTTGGACCTCCTCCACGACATGACATGACAGACGTCACATTAATGCTGTGCGATATAACGATATATATATATATATATATGGTAGTGTGATATAAAACCGTGTAGTGTACGATATAACCCTCGGTGGTTTCTGTGTCTAATTTAATGTGTGTCTGTAGTTAAAATATGATGATGCTAGCAGGCGAATGTTAGCATCACCCAGAGATGTTACTTTACACCAACGTGGTGTAGTCTTGTGTAGCCACCATCAGCTACTGAAGCCACACCCACTGGTCAGATCCAGCCTAATTCTACATCATTTAACACCAGACACAAGCGTTAAGTTCGGAGTAGGGTTGCCACCTTTCAGAAAATAAAATAAGGGACACCCAAGGGACCGTGAACACAAAATAGAACCATTTGGACGTAGAACAGTGTTTCTCAAACGTTATTGCCCCATGTACCCCTGAGCTCATGTTATGCATGTTCTATTAGTGTCTGCAGGCTCATCTAAACTCTTTCCTCTCTCGTCCAACATTAACCTTGAATTTTGGCCTTTTTATTCATTTATTTCTGATTTTTTTTTTTTTGCTCGTTTTAGAATTTAAACTTCACCTTCTGGTGTATTTTAAAGAGTTGTGCAACAATTTATGATTGATGGTTATAAAAAAAAAAAGTCTGAACGCATGTAAAAAAAACAAAATAAATCTACAATGTTGAAAAATAAACTCATATGTCAGTGTACCTCCTGAAAGGTGTTCATGTATACCTAGGACCGCGGTCTGCAACCATTATTCTCAAAGGAGCCATTTTTCCTCCTCTCACCTGGATTAAAATCCTTCCAAAGTAAATGAAGACAATATAGTGTAGAAAATTCTATACATAGTTACAATTGTTGAATAATATTATTAATTATATATATATATTTAGTTGATGTATTTGTGGAACTTGCATTTGATAACACATGATTATGTCGGTTAACACATAACAATTGCTAATTTCTTGCAACATATCGAGCATGAATATTAATTGGGCACGTTGGCAGGTCCTACGTAGATCCAAGGAGAACCCCTCCTGCATTTATTTTGTGTGTGACGGTCTGACCAACTTGTCTAGTGTTCTGGTCATTTATGTAAATACGGAACAAACAGCGTTTCGTTTTGGCTCAGTACGGGACTCACCATTTAATGACCAAATAGGAACGATTCCGTATTTTAAGGGACGGGTGGCAACCCTAGTTTAGAGACACAAAGATGCACTAAATGGATACTGTGGTATGTGGAGGTGAAACGCTGCTTTTTTCACCCAGATTGGGTCATCAATCAGTCTGATTACAAACTGTGTCACTACAGCCAATATGACTCTTCCAAGATAAATAGCTGCAAACCTGTCTCACAAATGTTAGTGTTAATTCATTTCCTGCTGCTCTAGAAGGACTTTTAAAGATAGAACCTGACCAAACCTTTATCATATTTGTTCTGTGATGCAGTCAAATTCACTACAGGTACGGTTTAAAACCATAGTAGTGGACATTATTGGTGGTTTTTACGCCCCTTGGTGGCATTTCCACACATTTACAAATCAGAACACGTGACAATATTTGGAGCAAAAGTCACAAATATTCCTTCATTGAGAAGATTCTTAAAGAAGTACTAGTTATTTGGGGTTTTTTTTTATTTTGTTTATTTTTATATACAGTAAAATATATAATTAACAGCAATTATTCATTTATTTCATGTGTAATTTTAAGTAAGAAATATTATATTAGGATATATATCGTCATGCTATAAATTTATTACCTATATCGTGATATAAGACTTTGTCCATATGGCACAGTAGTATGTCACATGACAAATTTATATTCACGTGTGTGTGCTAATGCTAATGATCTATTTCAGTTGCAGCAGGAGGGGAATAAAGAATCAGTGGCGAGTGGCGCGGCTCAGAACTACGTGGTGGGTCTGGTTGCCGTGGTGATCAGCTGCCTGTCATCGGGTTTTGCCGGCGTTTACTTTGAGAAGATCCTGAAGGGCAGCTCAGCGTCTGTGTGGCTGCTCAACGTGCAGCTGGGCGTGTTTGGCACCACACTGGGTGCCGCCGCACTGTGGTGGAATGACGGCGCCGCCATAGCAGAGCACGGCTTTTTCTTCGGCTATACCAGCGCCGTGTGGTGCGTGGTGGGCAACCAGGCGTTCGGGGGACTGCTGGTGGCTGTGGTCGTCAAGTACGCCGACAACATCCTGAAGGGCTTCGCCACTTCCTGCTCCATCGTGGTTTCCACGGTGATGTCGGTCTACCTGTTTGGCTTCCACGTGGACATCCTCTTCATGCTGGGGGCGGGGCTTGTGATCAGCGCCGTTTACATGTACAGCCTCCCCGTGACAGACCCCTCCCCCCTTGCTACCTCCTCCAGCCTCAGCGAGGAGATGACAGAGTTTCTACCAAAGTCAGTGGTGATGAAGTGTGCTTCTACTTTCTGTTTGCCCCGTTCCCTCCACACACGACCATGAGTACTGACTAGTTTAGAGTATCAGATCGCAGTGTTTAACTGGTGATGTGAAGCTCCACCTTGTTGGTGATGTTTCTCCTCAAACTAGTCGCTACTCAACGTCAGAGAGCGTGACTTCAAACATCTTCCTCTCTACGTGATGGGCTGTAAGAGTGGGCGGGACAAGCTTTTGTTTTAAACCTATCAGAGAAGAGAGAAGGCGGATTCTGACTTTTTTTTTGATTGATGCAAAAAGAGTTCAGTCAGTGTTTCTGTTTGTAACATGATTATAGTAACACATCAAATAAATCTTATGTTTATTAAATAATAATATTACAGTTAATAACATCATGTTTTGATATCAATTATAATTTGTTCAATATTAAGATTAATTATTTAATCAAAACTAATATGTAAATGATTGAACTCTTTTAGATAAATAAACTATAAACATTATGTTTATCAATAAGCTCCGCCTTCTCACTCCTCCCACTAACACAGGGTTCCTCAACTGGTTTCTTTCAGGCCTCCTTCAAAATAAAGACAGATTTCTATTTTTAAATGTCCTCATCAAACACTAAGAAACATGTCTACGACTCACCTTTGGGTCCCCAGCCTCCAGTTGAGAATCTCTGATTCAAGCTCCGCCTCCTGCTGACCTTCACTTGACCTTCTGGTGACCTCTGACTAACCTACCTCCCTCTCCTCCTCAGAGCTTCAGAGGGTGTCGCTCGTCCTCCTCCTGCTGTCCAGGTCTCAGACTGATGGGAGGCCTCGCCCCCTGACCTCTGACTCCGCCCCTTCCCGCATCTGCCTTAACGCCTCTCTCTGAAGGAGCGACGCCTTATGCCGACGTTATATCACTGAGTTAATGTTAACGTGTGACCTTTGACCTCGGCGTGCGTTATGTTTTTTTACGCGTTACGTTTACGACTCAAGCAAAAATGTTTATTTCAGCCGTAGATCAAGCCTTTTTTTTCATCACTTTTTTCTCGAGGTTTCCAAACTGTTTGCTCACACTGCTGCTGTCGCAGACTTCCACCACCAGATGGCGACACATGACATTTAATGCTGTGGATCCATCGGTTTCTTCTGCGTTTTTTAAATTTTTAATATCGCGATGAACTGATCCAAAGATCGAAATTAGGTAAAAGCTGAGAAGCTTTCATGTCTCCGGTTTGTAAATGCCGAAGTTCATAATTTAAATGAAGTTGAATCGCTCGGGTTTTAATGTAAGGATTGATTAAGTTCACATTACGTTAACAAAATGAAATAATGGAAACATCTGAAGGAAAGCTTTGCTTCTTTTATTCTTTTGTTAAATGTGTTTCTTATGATTAGTTGAGCTGATGCGAGCTTTGACCACCAGAGGCAGCGTTGCATGTTGAGCTTGTGGATCTGGAGCTTTTTTTTTTCTGGGTTTTTGGGTGAAAACGTGACGCTGGGTGTTTGTGTTGGGTGCCTTTTCATTTTTTTTTTCCTGCGTGTTCACAAGCCAAATGTTCATAGTCGGCTCTGATTGGTGGACCTTGGAGTGTGTGGCGGGAGGGGGCAGAGTTAGCCTAGCTCTGTGCTCGTTGATTGGAGCACTTTAAACCTGTCAATTATTCTGTATATGAAGCTCTCATTGGTCTGGATCGGACCATTCGAATGTTTATGTGTGGGTTATTTTATTATTATTATTATTATTATTATTATTGGTGGTGGCTGGAGGCGTGGCTTGTTCCCGTCCAATCAGCCGCTTTGATATTGTTTACAATGTTTGTTTGTTTTTTTTTTGGGGAATGTTATTTTTCTGTCTGCTTCAATCAAAGGGAAGCGTTGAGAAAAGACCAGCGTACAGGAAGGTGTCAGGTGACCCCGAGCAGCCAATCAGCTCTCAGAGAGAATGTCTCAGCTGGCTAATGCTAGCACTTGTTTGGCTAATGCTAATAGATATTTTTCCTTACACTGAGTCTTTTGTCGTAGCTAAGCGGAGAAACATCTCAAACCTTCAGGACCAAGTTAAAGCCACGCCCCCATCATGAATCCTTCATACGTCACTGACGTAAATAGAGGATCTTCTAAGGTGAAGTTGTACTTTAAACATTTACCTGTCTCTGATTGGTCGATCAGGATCGTCTTGTTTGCAGTTGAAGGATTTGATCATTAGTGCTGAGTTGCTAACGTTCGCCACATCGCTAACTTTAGCCACATTTAAGAAAAGTGGATTTCCATTGAGACGGGACTTTTTCCTTCAGTTTTTGTCCCTTAAGATGAGACGTGACGTTAAAAGCCGACCTTTTCTAAAGCTGAGTCACCGCCTGCAGCCACTAGGTGGCGAGGGACGCAAAGCAAGAGAAATCCGAAGTTCAACGATGTGACGTTTGTGTTTTGGTGAAGGATAAAGTTGAATGAATGAACGATGTTAAAGTTTATCTTCTCAGCGCTGAAATCAAACTGTGAGGACGGAGACAAACGAGGTGAATTTTACTTGATTTGTTGATTTTTTTTTTGGGCAAAAGGAGAAAGTTGAGATAAAAGAACATAAATATAAATGTTATTTTTTGTTGGTTGTGTTACAGTCACTTTTTTAGTTTGGCCCTGCAGCAGCGCCACCTGCTGTCTGTTTGAGACACTGCACAAGATGAGGGGGGGGGTGCCCCCTGGTGGGTGGCTCGCTGTCCGACTCCGTTCTTCTTCGTTGGTTGTTTTGTGTTACTGGGTGACGCGGTGTGTGTTTGTGTAAATACTTTTTTTGGTAAATTTTTATATAAATTACGCTCTGAACCAAACACTGAGTCTTTGTCTTCTTGAAACAATGTTTTCATAAAATCTTAAGGAGGAAATCAAAAGTGTTCTGAATAAAAAACAATAAAACAAAAGATCACAACAGCAGGAGAATTAATGTCTGAAAAACAGATATTTAAATACAGTGAGTGGTGTGAAATTAGTCTGTATGCAGACGATGATTGACTTTTTATTTAAATCCGACAAATACGTCCAATTTAACGTCAATAGTCATCCTCGTACAGAGATCTGTTGAGTCAGCAGGTGAGAGTAAAACATTTCCAAATCAAAATGAATATCTCGAGCCTGGGAGAGGAATGTAAAGCCTTTTATTTTGAAATGCTTAGATAAAATAGCGCACAGGTTCTCACAAGGCGGGGCCGTACCAGGAGCAGAGCTCTGATTGGTCGAGCTGCTCGTTACGTTGCCTCACACTGGGACCACAGGTCGTCGACAGCCAATCACATCGCAGAGCCTGTTCATCAAATATTCACATTTAAATACATAGCGATGTGGACCTTTTATTGTATTCTAAAATTAAGACAATAATACTAAAATTAACCAATGAATCACTACATTAGAACATTAGCTGTGACGTAGCATTCAAAAAACAGGAAGTGGCTAACAGCGTTCACACACATTGATAAGGTAAGTTATGTAACGTGCACGTAATGTATATTTTTCGTTCTTTTTTATGTCAGTGTAACTTGATATATTTTCAGCTCATTGTTTTCCTCCGTCTTTAACGTCCCCTTAAGGTGTGTGTGTGTGTGTGTGTGTGTGAGATGAACCCTGAAGTGTGTGAATCTAAAACTCTTCGTCCTGTGTTTCTGCAGGTCTGAGGAGAAAAAGAAAGGATGCTGAGTCACCAAGAGCAGCGCCATCATCAGGACACGCCCACACCGCTGTTAATCAGAACGCAACCTGCTTTGAAGCCACGCCCACTCACAGGCTGGAATCAAATCCCTAAAATGTCCAATTTTTAAAATATAAATATTTAACTTTTAATATGACATTTCAGAATAAAAGCACATATGTTTACCTCGCACAAGGTTTTAAAACATTATAGGTTATGGTGTTTCATGGTGGGTTTTTCCCAATGAAGCAACTTAATAAAAACACTTACACCCTTTCAAAATAAAAAGTCAGACCTTTCACTCCAAAGATAAGTGTTATTTTGAAATAATGGTTCTAATTATATGGTTATGTTGATTGTGAGCAAGGGAATAAAAAAAGGATTGTTTTATAATTTTTCTAAAATTTCAAATTAATTAATGACTTATTTCAAAATAAGTCTAATTTCTGACTTTTTTTTTCTTTCATCTTCAATCATGTTTGTTTGTATCCTCTTTGTTTTTTAAATGAAGCAGCTAAAAATAGTTAATTACAAATTAAAATGTTGGATTATTTTACTCCAAAAACATTTTTTAAAAACTAACATTTTCAGTATTAAAGTGACATATTACACAAACTCAGGTAGCTTTCAGCCATTTCAAAATAAAATGTTATACATTTATTATTTAGGAGAAAATGTTCTTGAACCAAACTATTCCATAGGAAGACTATTTTTACTTTTCAGTATTAAACAAATAATGTGAATTTAAGATAAGATATGTTAGTATTTTCAAAATATATATTTTTGTCTTTTATTTGAAAACATTGTTCGCCTCTTTTTTTAATGTACAATGATTGTTTTCAATGACACTACGAACTACAGTATGTGTAAAATAAACATAAAAAATAAAAGTGTATTATCTTTAACATGGTTTCAAAATAAAATGTTTACAACTTATTTACTTTTTCTTTTTAAATTGTGTTTTTTAGTCTTTTTATAACCATTTGAGAGGTTTGATGTTCCTGTCAGTGTTTTTTTTTTTTTGTGTTTCTGCTGCTCTTTGAGAAGTTTAGAATTTCTTTTTAAATCTTTAAATGCATTCTTTAACTTTAAAAAATAAAAGTCAAAATAGTTGTTCAATGCATGCTTTTATTGTGAAGATTTACAAATAAGTGCCTGTGATTCAGTGAAACTAAACTAAAGCTTTTGAATCATCAAAACCTTAGTCTGAGTGGCTGTGGGCTTTTATTGTGAAAGTTTGCCTGGCTTTGTCCTCTTTTTTCACTTTTTTTAAAAATATCGTCCCGTATCGTTATTGTTATAACATTATCGTTATCGTGTCCTCTGTTTGTATTTCATCAGTTCTACTTTGAGCCGCTGGAGGGAGACACAGGGTGAGACATCAAACACGGTGTGTACAACTTTAATCACCTCAACCAATGACCTGTGCGTTGCGTGCGTATGTTCATGGTTTTTCAACCTTGGGGTCGTGACCCCATCTGAGATTACCTAATGTCTAGCAATAATAAAATATGAAAAATAACTCATTAAAATTATTTTTTTATTTTTATATTTATTATTTTACACGGTTAAAAATAATACATATTTCAAGATTTTATTTTCATTATGTGAATGAACATGTACATAAAGAAACAACGTTCCCCATTAAAAGACTAAAGAATAAATGGAGTAAAAGAATAAACATAGAAAAACACCAGTAATATAAATAGAATATGCAAAATAATACAAATGTACAAAACAATAGTGACAATAATATCACAAAAATAGCTTTAACGCCGCCCTGAGGAGCGCAATGTGTCAGGATGTGCAGAAGAAGAAAAAGGTGATGTTTTGATAATCAGATCCACTGCTTCAGCCTGAGAACACTGAGGAGCTCAGAGTAGAGCAGCTGCTCCTCCCTCTGAGAGACCACACCTCTGTGGGCTGGGAACGATATGGGATCATTTAGAGGCAGAAACACGTCTGGGCTTCTCTGCTCAGGAAGTTATTACTGAGGATTAATGGAACAATCATTAATTAATGCATTCCTTCATTCATCCAGTGGTGGTGTAACGATTAATGAAGGCTTGTAATGGGAGGGTCGTTGGTTCTAATCCAACCGAGGTCCTGTTTGTGTGTTAAATTATAATCTTATAATCGATCATATTTATTCATCCATTAATTGACTTGTTTATTGATTGATTCATGTACTTGTTCATTTGTTCTTCTGTAACTTTATTATTTGATCTTTGGGTCTTTATGCGCTGAGGGGGCGTTTTTTACTGTGTGACGTCATTGTGTGGACGGCTGGATCTTTAAATCCTCGGACACACGCACACACACGCACACACACGCTCAGTGATTTACGGACAGCAGAAGGACTTAAAGCCGCTCTGAGCTCCAAGACCTCTGGGACCGCAGCGAGACGCTCCTCCACCTCTGCCCGGCTCCGAAGCTCCTCCGCCCGGCTCAGAGCTCCGCGCTGATCGGCTCTATGCGATTCTTCAGACTCTCTTTTAAGTGCTTCGTGGATTGTTTCTGAAGGTCGTCGCTCGGTTCTCCTCGGTCCTCTCCCCCCTGTGGAGCTGCAGACTCACTTGTTCTTCCCACTGTTATTTAAAGAAGTGAATTAGACTCTGACTGAACATCTTCACTGGTTCTGGATCAGTTTGGACTGGTTTCTGGTCCTTTTTTCTGACTTTTAACATTAAAGAGCAGCAGAGACTGAAACAGAACTCAAAAGTCTGGTTCCTGACCCCTTCCTCCGAGTTCTTTTTTTAATTCTTCTGTTGGTTCTTCTGTTGGTTCCTCCTGATTCTTCCTTCAATTCTCCTGTTGGTTCTTCTGTCAGTTCTTCTGTCAATTCTCCTGTAGGTTCTTCTGTTGGTTCCTCTTGGATCTTTTGTCAATCTTGTGGTGCTTCTTCTGTTAGTTTTTCTGTTTTTTGTTTTTTTTTTAGTTCTTCTGTCAATTATTCTGTTGGTTCCTCCTGGTTCTGGTTCTTCTGTTGGTTCCTGATGGAGAAGGACCAGGTTCTCTGCTGTTCTTCGGTGGTTCTTGAGGAGGTGAAGAAATCTCCTCTGTCCAATGGCGTTGATGGTTCGGTTCCCTCTGCATCGGGCGCTGCTACCATGGTGGGCGGGGCTTGTCCTGTGCCTGATAGGAAAGGTGTGATGGGCGTGGCCAACGGGGCAGGGCCTGTGTACCAGGAGCGTGAGACGTGGACGCGGCAGATGGACTTCATCATGTCCTGTGTGGGATTCGCCGTCGGCCTCGGGAACGTGTGGAGGTTCCCGTATCTGTGCTACAAAAATGGAGGAGGGTGAGTCAGGCTACGCCCACAACGGGTCTGTAGGCTCCGCCCATTAATGTGGAGAGCCAGCCTCGCAGGTTCCAAAAAGTTTCATCTTGATTTTATGGATCTCAAATGTATTCTTAATCTTTACCATGTTTTTATCTCCTTGGAAACATTTACGCACACGTGAAGCTAAAAACGTTCAGCGTGTGCGTAAATGTTCAGTAAAAACACGTCTTTAACGTAAACTATCAATTTGAACAAATAAACATTAAATTTGTTCATTTATGATAAAAACTAAAAAGTAAACTATAAAGTAAATAATGTATTTATAAACACCAGAAGAACCTGCGACCATGAAAGGAGTGAGAGGGTTGGAAGGTGTTCATTAATACTTATAATAATAATCATAAATACAATTTAAAGCAGAACTAAGTAACTTTTTCACCTCAATAAATCCTTCTCGTAGTCCCTGTGAGGGTAATACAAGTCTTTATGGGGTGATTGATGATCTTTATCCCCCCCCCCTGCTGTCTCTGTTCAGAAAACAACACTTGCAACTTTCCTGCCTCCGACCCGATGTCAAGACGTACTGCTTTACGACAGCTCAATACAAACTAAAGCTAGATTATGACACACGGTTGTCTACTACAGTAATTAACTTTACTCAAACTTATATTATGGCGGAGCCAGCAAAAAAAAGGCAGAGAAGACCTTTGTCCGAGGAACGGCACAACTCCATGCAGTGACAGCTCAGCAGCAACACACACTGTCGTCACGGCAACAGGCAAGCGCACACACACAACCCAGTGCTGCATCAGGCAGCACACACACAAATATCAATAATCTATCTATCCATCCACCATCCATCTATTTTCAGAGCTGCTTTGTCAGCACACAAACAAACATACACATACACGTTTTCACACTCCCTGCCGTAAAACTGACAGATCATTTATTTTAACTTGTCTCTCTTTCTCAGACTGTTCACATGGTCACATGGACTATATGTGTGAAAGCACCCTTAGTGTCACTGTTAGATTAGGATTTTTCATTGATTGGTTTGCTTACCGTCTTGGGAGAGCAAGTGGGGTGGGGTGGGGCAGGGGTGGGGGTGCAGAGTGTTTATGACAGTAACATAACCAAAAGGAACCTTTAGGGGGAGCGCTAAGCTTAAGTTACTTAGTTTCTGGCTTTAAATTAAAAAAAACTATGAAGTGATTTGTTTAGGATGATCACTATTCAATAGCTATACAATATATACAGGACATAAGTGTATCACAGCGGTGCGTTCAAGGACCTTGTATGTGTGTGTTATTGTATTACATGTGTGACAGGTGGGAGGAAGGGGCGGGGCCCTCGAGTTTATATTGCAGTAAAAAAGAAGCACATGTAAAAGAGTGACAGCAGCAGCTGTGTGTGTGTGTGTGTGTGTGTGTGTGTGTGGTGTGTGTGTGTGTGTTCAGAGACTCATTGATGCAGAAGGTTCCAAATTCATTATGATTAACTTTTAAAAAATAAAATATTATTCTATAAACTGTGTATACAATGATTATGAACACACACACATAGTTAAAGTGGGCGTGTCCATTTGTGTGACAATCATCATCTTAAAGCTTCTGTAATCTGTTAATCTACTTCATACAACCACATCAACTGCTTCCTCACTCCCTCTCCTGTTTCCTTGCCTGTTTACTTACTTCCCTCTTCTGTTTCCTCTCCTGTTTCCGTAGATCTTTCTTGTTTACTTTTTTGTTTCCTTACTTCCTATTCTGTTTCATCATCCTGTTTCCTTAAATCCCTCTTGTTTCCTCTTCTGTTTCTTTACTTAAACTCTTGTTTCCTCTTCTGTCTCCTCACTTCCCTCCCTTTTCCTTGCTTCTTTACTTACTTCCTCTTCTGTTTCATCTCCTGCTTCCTTACATCCTCTCTTGTTTCCTTATATCCTCTCTGTTTTCCTCTTCTTTGTCCTTACTTCCTCTCTTGTTTCCTCCTCCTGTTTCTTACTTCCTTTTTTGTTTCCTTACTTCCTCTCCTATTTCCCTTACATCCTCTCTTGTTTTCCTCTTCTTTTTCCTTGCTTCTTTTTTTCTGTACTTCCTCTTTTTGTTTTTCTCTTCCTCCTCTCCTGTTTTCATTACTTACTACTAAGGCTTTGTGCTCGTTTATGGTGTCTGGGGCGGGGTACATCCTGCTAACGTCGGCACAGACTCCACCAAAATGAAATGAAGTCATTTAAAAATGCTGTAATTCAAATTTTAAAAAGTATCGGAATTTAAGAAAAAATACAGCTTTGCAAAATATACAAAGAACCACACACACTTTGTATTTAGTGTGTGTCAAAGAGAGTGTAGAGAGTTTAAACACAGAGTGAGGAGGAGGAAGAAATGTGTTTCTGAAGCTGATTAATGTGAAGGTGAAAAATGTGAGAGGAAACCTTTACACACAGAAGGAAGCTGAAAGGTCAGGACTTTCATCACAATAAAAGAGAAAAACACTTCAGCAAAGATTTATATCCTTTAAATGAAGGTCAGAAGTTTTCTCACTCAGTGTGTGTGTGTGTGTGTGTGTGGGTGTGTGTGTGTGTGTGTGTGTGTGTGTGTGTGACATGAAAGCAGAGACTCACTGTCCGGGCCCTCAGCCAATCACAGCAGGTCATGCCAATTAATGTCACTAAATCAGGACTCTGCTGTGACATCATCAGCGTCAAATCCCCCCCCCCCCCCTCCACACACACACTGGGTGATATTTGCATTTTCTGGGTTTGTGTGATTTGTGGGGACCGCAGTATAACACTGAGTTTGATGGACCACTGAGTGTGTTAAACTACGTGTGTTTGTTACACATTCAGTCACTCAGTGGGAAACACACAAACACACACACTTCACACATGATTTTTTTAGAATCTGTAGAACGTGTGTGTGTGTGTGTTGCTGACCCTTGGGTTGGGGCAGCTGTGGGTGAACGAGGCTCAGCCGGAGGAGCTGGTGCAGCCTCTCTGTGGAACATGTGCTGACAGAATAGAGCCGCGGCTACGTTGGCCTCTTCGCGAGCTAAGCTGCTAATCCGGGCTAAGTCCAGTGGGCTTAGCAGTGACAGAGCTCATCATCATCATCATCATCATCATCACCATCATCACCATCATCACCATCATCACCATCATCATCATCACCATCAACCATCACCATCACCATCACCATCATCATCATCATCACATCATCATCATCATCATCATCATCACCATTATCATCACCATCACCATCATCACCATCATCATCATCATCATCACCATCATCATCATCATCATCATCATCAGCATCATCATCAATTTATTTTCAAACTGAATGTTTATAAGATAAATATTATTTAATCAAATCAATAAATACTAGATTAAATAAGATCAATAAACTATGATAGAAAAAAAATGAAATCAAACAAAACAAGAATAAGGAAATAAATGAAATTTAATACAAACAAAAAAATCTAACAATCTCAAACTGGAATTATCAATTTGCATTAAATAACCCAACAAGAAATATAACTGGAGAAATAAATCAAGATTGAAATAATTAAGAGGGAAAGTGAATTTAGAAATTATTTTACATTGAAAGCAGCAGCAGATGCTTATTGATTTATTGTTATTATTGTATTGTTATTATTATTATTATTATTATTATTTATTATTATTATTATTATTAAAAGCTTATCTGTCTCAGGGCTGAGATTTTCCTAACATCAACACCAACCATTTTAATGTGTTTATTTTATTTATTTTTTTAAGCACTACAATAAAATAATTTATTTCATTGCAATAACATAATATGCATTGTTGTCTCATAATGATTGCACTTCTTGTAGTGTTGACCTTTGACAGCAGTGTGCAGACAAGGTGAAATAATAAAAAAATAAAAATAATGTGTTTAAAAGACACTCAGCTGAATAAAAACTGCTTCCACTAGAATTTTGCTTAAAATGGGAGGTTATAAATTGTTCTTAAACTATCTATTGGTGAGTTATTATGACAAGAGGGAAAAGAAGTGATTGACAGGAACCCACACGATACGATTCAACATCAACAGGTCAAACAGTCCAGGTTGACATTCATATTTGCACAGTTTGGAGTAAAGTGCACTTTCTGGTTTTGTTGGCAAATACCAGATCTAATGGTCCTATCTTATTCTGGAAATAACCATAAAATTCCTCACATTCACATCCAGGAAGCTTTGAACTGTTGGAAAGACATTCAAGTCCGTGTAAAACAGAAATAAAATGTGTGTTATGAGTTTGTCACATCACAGAAACATGTCATTGACCACCAAGCCAAATTTGAAAGATGAAAAAAATTGCTAAGTATATAAAATCAGATCTCAAAATCACTTCTCTCTGCTCTGAACTGTTGGGGGGCGTGTCAGTTAGAGGCGCTGGAACCACGCCAACACGCGGGAAGGGCCGCCGCCTCGTTACTGGTGTCTATGGGACAAAAGTGGTTCCAGCATTGATACTGGTTTTCAAAAGGACTCGGATAGGGCCAACAAGGTGTCAGCGGAAAGTTCTGCTCTGTCCGAGTCTGAATATATGTATAATCTCCCGGATAGATTTGGAACTGCAGCCGCTAGAAGCAAAACACACAATCACGGTGCAAAAAAAAGTGCGAATTTCATGGAAATGTGGCACCAACGGACGCGTTTGATTCCTCTGAGTCTGAAGATGTGTTTGTTTTTGGCTATGGGGTCGAATTGCGCTCGCGGAAGTTTTGGTGTGCTTCAGCAGCAGGGTCGGGTTAATGCTAATAATGGCTCTGTTACGTAACGCAGCTTTTTGAAGCCTAGCTCCACCATTACATTATAAATGGCTTTTTACATGTTTTAAGGAATATATTTAACTATTTAATGTGTTTAGAAGAAAACGGCAGAATTTGCTTTACAACGGACTTTAAAGAGATCTAAGGCAATAACCCTTGGTGTCTGGAATTTTACCTGTGAAGTATTTAAGCCTCAATTTTAATTGCTTTATTGTTACTTTTGAATATTATTTATTGTTTTAGTTCCTATTAGTGCACTTCATCAGCAGTGTCCTTAATGTATCATTAAATCAGTAACTAACGGGTCAATGGATGAAGGTAAACTGTATTGTTGTAATATGTGATGTCAGGACTAATATCACATTTTAACAAAACATTCTGTAAAACTATGGAGAGAGAGAGAGATCAAAGCTGTTAAAAAATATACATTAGTGATCGGAAAGAGCTCATTTAGTGACAGATGAAACGTTAAAGGGACCCTCCACAGTTTTTTTACACATCTGTCCTTAAATTTTCTAAATGTCATTAGTGGGACTATGTCTAACAAAACACATTATTTTGCACCATATTCATTTTATTAACTTTTAAAAACAGGACTACTTTACAGTTTTAGAGCCTGTGTTCCTCCATCTTGAAATCACGTGATTGATGATGTCACAACACGGCCCCACTGCCTGTAAACATCCCATTGTTTTCTATTGGAGCGAAACATTCAGCCTGATTTTTAGATCATTTAGCAGCTTTTTTGCTAATTTCACATCTTGGGGGGCAACAGCCGGAACCACTGCGGTAAACAGTCCCTCCCTCCTGGCAGCCATTGGAACAGGCCGCGGTGGCGATGGGCAGGGCTGCGGGGGACCCAGGGGAGCACACAACGGAACAGAACAGGCGGGGCTGGTGAATGGGGAACGTCCAGCAGCACCGACAGGTGTCCCTCTTCTTCCTTTTGGCCTGGGTGGGGGTGCGCGGGCGGAGCCGATGCAGCTGCAGTCGGGGCTGTGGGCTTTCTGGGCCAGTTGGTAGGAACCATTTCCTGATGGTTGGGGCGGGCCGCGGTGTTGGAAGTTTAGGGGCCCCTAAACTGAGCACCCCGAGGAGTTGGGAAAGCCTTGCGGCGAGCAGGAGGAGACATGATCGGAGCCTTCCTTGGAGGAAAAGGCAGAAAAGCTTCATCATCCTTCTTTTGGCCTTGCAGCACCTCTGCATGGAGGCCAGCACTGAGCCGAAGACTCCTTCTGGGATGACGGGCAAGACCAGGATGTCTTCTTTCACCTCCTTCCGACAGGTTCTCCAGGTCAAGCCAGCAGGCGCAGTGTAATTTCCCGAGCGTGGGGGCAAGGAAGGCACTGCACACCATCAAATTTCAGGCTGAAAGGATACACAAACACGGCCCGGCAGCAGAATCCAAATAGGGTCACCTGTGGACGGTTGAGCTGCTGCGATGAAAGCTTCCAGAGCGAGAAGAGCTGAAAGAATGCAATGTATTCTCCACCTGCCCTACCTATAGTAGGTGGGACTAGCGGCGGCAGATGAATACATCTTTCATCGGCCAATCAGGTTGGTGGAATGAGAAAGGACTTCTGGATATGACGCAGGGGGCATATTTCCCATAGTGAGACTTCTCACTCATATTACTCAGAGAACTGGGGGTTATATAAATAACCTATAGTTTTCTATTGGAGTGATACATTCAGCCTGATGTTTAGATCATTTAGCAGCTATTTTCTATCTTTTAATAACTTTTAGATCATTCAGCATCATTTTCAGTCATAATAACAACTTGTGCCGCTTTTGGTTGCTCTAAAAAAAAAAAAAAAAACAGTAAAAGTTAAAGATGTCGATGTAAACTAGTTTACAGAAAGAGGATGAGTCGTTCTCAACGTACAAATTAAAATTTTAATGTATGTACTGTATGTGTAGACAGCATTGTTGAAAAAAAAGTGTGCTCGGGTTTTCATGACATTTGAGGACATTTTAGTGACAACACACACACACACACACGCACACACACACACACACACACACAAAACAAGGACATTTCTGATGTCCTGCAGAATTCTACAGCTTCTAAAAAGCTGACCATTCATCACAAAATTATTTTAAAAAGTGTGTGAAGTGTGTGAAGTGTGTGTGTGTGTGTGTGTGTGTGTGTGTGTGTGTGTGTGTGTGTGTGTGTGTGTGTGTGTGTGTGTGTGTGTGTGTGTGTGTGTGTGTGTGTGTGCGTGTGTGTGTGTGTTGTGTGTTGTGTTGTGTGTGTGTGTGAGAGAGAGAAAAAGAGAGAGAGCTTATCACAGTCTGTTAATGTGTGTGTTGGAGTGTTGACTGTGAGGAGACCATCACACTCTGTAATCCCATCATCGGACTAACGGCATTACAGTGTGTACAGTCTGCAGGTTGCATCATCAATGATGCTCTGGTTGCTCTCTGCGCTGCATCAGCTGCAGGCACATTGCTTGTGTGTGTGTGTGTGTGTGTGTGTGTGTGTGTGACATTGAGGACTGCAGTACATTTTTCAGGCCTGACTGCTCAGTGAAAATGTGTTACTGTTCCTTTAAGAGTGCGGCGGCTCTGATGGACGTCGTGACTTTGTGCTCAGTGGGATGTGGTGTTATGTAACACACGTACACACACACACATACACACGTACTCACACACACGTACACGTACATCTCTGTTTGTTCCCAGACTCCGGTCCCACAGCGTTCCTCACACATTATTAATCATTCAAAGGCCAAAATATTGATTTCATAAAGGTAATAATAATAATAATAATAATAATAATAATAATAATAATAATAATAACAATAATAATAATAATAATAATAATAATAATGTGTATGTACATAACATTGGCATTATGTCAATAACATAATGCCAATGTTTTATAAAAGCTTTGTTAATAATACCACACAAAAAGTGAAATTAAAAAGTAATTTCATTATGAAGTTTATTTATTTTTCAAATTAAAAAATAAAACAATTTCATAAATAGTTTGAGCTCATCTGTCTTTGATTATTCTGTGTTTTTGTGTTTGTTTGGGGTTGTTTTCTTGTGTGTCATGTTATGTATTGCGATGTTTGTCAAATGGGGGTATGTGTACCCTTAGTGGTACATGATGGCACTACAGAGGGTACAAATGAAAGCAAAATTTGGGTTTTCTAATGTTTATTTTTTGTTAAAAAAAGATAATCAATAACAATGATGATGAAATGATTTTGATTAGAAAATGAACTGAATTACAAGAGTCAGTGTTGAAAATAATAAAAACTATAGAAATAAATGTATTCAGGAAGCACTAAATGCTGTAGATGTTCTTATTATTTTTCTTCACAACACCTTTGTCCAGTGACGTGCCGTGACCACTAGGGTTGGGTAGGCACGTTGCAAATCGAGACCACCAGTGACAATTTCATATGTTTCTGTTGGCAAGTGTTAATTCATTGCAATATTTGTATATAGGAATTTCCAACAAAGTCATCTCAATGCGCTTATCAAAATATAAAATTCATAATAAGAAAGAAAAACCCAACAAGATCCACATGAACAAGTATTTATCCATCTAACAAAATCAGCATCATAAACACCATTAAAGAACATAAACAATTATTTAATATAGCCTCCATACTCTCCCAATGACATATATCTCATGACACGGCAGCACATCTGTTGTTTGTGTTGGAAACACAGAAACACGGAGAAAATGACAACAACAACAACTCAGAACAGCCTCAGTGAGGAGCATCCACAAAGTCAATCCTTCCTTTTGTTCCATTCACTGTGAAAAGTATGAAACATGTTCTTGACCTTACCTTTACTGGAGCTCTGGTAGCTCAGGTGTTGGTCTCCATCTTTTAAAAGCTGTCGTTTTTCCTCAAAATAAAGTTCTCTCTATCGTCTCTAGCGCTGTCATCCTGCTGTAGTGTCATCCCACCCACTAGCTAGAGAACATAGCAGCAGAGATCACATGGCATCTATTCACTAATGTACTGTGAACTTACGTATAGCATTTAGCATAGCGCGGTTACGTCCAAAGGCAGCTCTCTACTACGCTGCCTTTGGACGTAAATGGTTGTCATCTTGGGGACCTGACTGCGCATGATCAAACACGTAAAAACACGCAATGAGAACGGAGGCAGAAGAGCAACGTCCCTTTTGGAGGGGGCGTGGCCTCCCTCTGCCTTACAGCAGAGTGAGACTGTGCAGCTGTTTAGTAATTGGGCTATGAAACGCACAAAATGCGGACACTTTCAAACTTATAGCTACTGTAGTTTATTGGAAATGGAAAAATAAATAATTTCTATCATATTATAATTAAAACAAATAATCAAAATATCAATTCACCCTTGGGTAGGCACTGCCTACCTTGCCTACCCTGACGGCACGTCACTGCCTTTGTCCTAGAATTCCTCCTAGGCTATTAATGCAGCACTAATGCCACATATGTCATCTCATAGGGGAATGTCAAGGATGTGCAGTCGATCTTTTTTAAAGCCAAATTGTCAAGGTCACTGTCAAGGTCACCGTCAAGGTCACGTCAAGTGTCAAAAACCAAAATTTTCCATATCTCTACGAATATTTAATCATATAAGCTCATCTCAAGTGGAGTATTTTATTTCATTGGACTGAAGCTGTACCAGTAAAAAGACCAGTAGGGGTCAAAGTTCATGACGTCACAAAAATAATATATATATAATTTTTTTCCTACAACTTGGCCGCTGGTACCATTGAACAACATTTTCTTTCAATGTGTGACCTTGAGTGAAGGTCAAAGGTCATATTTAAGGTCAGGACTCCTCAGAAAAGTGAACAAAGGGAGACTTCAATGACCTCAACTTGTAAACAAATCCAAATACAGGTTGTCATTTTTGCCATTTTTTTCAATTTTCAATTGCCAAATAGGTATTCGCCTTGCAAATGCAGGTCTTGCCTAGTTTATACAATGAAATTATTCATAATGTGTGTTAGAACTCATTCATTCCATTATTATGATTTATATGTTTTTACACATGAATTCTGATCCAAATGTAGTGGTCAAACATAAGCAAGGACTTAGAGAACCACTGGTGTAGTGTGTTTTGTGTTTTATCTCCTCTGGTAGTCTTTGTGTTGTTGTTGTTGACGTGTGTGTATGTGTGTGTGTGTGTGTGTTTGCCCTCAGGTGTCTTCCTGATTCCTTACCTGCTCATCGTGTTTGTGGGAGGGGATTCCCATCTTCTTCCTGGAGATCGCGCTGGGTCAGTTTATGAAGGCTGGGAGCATCAACGTGTGGAACATCGCCCCACTTTTTAAAGGTACACACACACACGCGCACGTGCACACACACTCAGCAAGTGAAAAAAATCCTTTCAAAACAAATCAAATCTACGAAAAATGAAAAGTATGAGCTTTTATTTTGAAGGGCAGGCACTGTTTATAACAGCTTCATTGGACAAAACAAACAACCATTATCCAAGTTTTTTGTTATAAACTTTATTTGTGGAAATTATTGTTTATTGAAATGCAAAACAGGAAAAAACAGACAGACATTAAAGTACTGTTAGTATTTTATCAGTAATATCACAAACTGCTTTTTCAACCTTGTGTGTGTGTGTGTGTGTGTGTGTCAATCAGTATGTGGTCTAATTAAAGACAAAGGTTCATCTCTGACCTGAAACACTTGATGTGTTTTATAATTATATAAACCTCCATCAGACTGATGACAGATCATATAAGATCCTCAAACTGACACACAAAGACTGGATGTTTATGAGCTGAACTCTGTCAGATGTCTGAGATACGACGTCTGAGATACGACGTCTGAGATACGACGTCTGAGATACGACGTCTGAGATACGACGTCTGAGATACGACGTCTGAGATACGACGTCTGAGATACGACGTCTGAGATATGTGCAGGATGGAGGACGGACGCTCTTTAATGTCTGTGAGGTCAAGGACAGACTGAGTTAATAACGTCATAAAAAGCCACATTTATAGTTCCAAGCAAGTGTGAAACTCACTGAAGCCTGAGGAAAACCGACAGCACAGACACATGGAGCAGATAAGACCAACAATGGTTAATTTGATGATGAAACAGACTGTGAGACATCTGAAATATTCAATATGGCCGCCGTTTAACACCTGAATTCCTGAATAATCAGCCACAGAGAAGTTAGCACTGAATTCAATGTTTGTTTTAAGAACAATTCCTGCTTTTCAGGATTCCAACCTGGCAACCATTTTATTCAAGATTAACAACAACCCCAATTTGTTTTATTTTAAAAAGGCAAAATGTTACAGAATATAAGTTTGAGAAGAGGTTGAACCTTTCAGGAATGTGTGTAAAACATGCTCAGGTCTTTTCAGTATACATCTGGGTATTTCTCACATACTAAATATTTGCATACTATACAACATGAATACACTACATACTCATTTTGATGTCAGACTTATGTTGTGTTCAAAATCACGTACTCACATACTACTCATACTAAGTCTGATGTATACTATAAGGGGACATTGCATGATGTATGCATGGTGGGAACACTAGTCATACTCAATCGTCCCATGATGCATTGGAAGCGGAATGTAAAATGGTCCTGGGACCAACTTCAAGCTAAAAAACAAACATCCTCTTTTCAAAATAAAAGCATCTCTTCTTGTCTTCCATTAGTTTTTTGAACTCTTTTATAAATAGGGCTCTTATTTTGAGTTTACAGGAAGTTTAGTCAGCAGCCCAATGGAGGGTCTCTGAAAATGTGTGAAATGTGTGAATGAAATGTGTTTACGTGAGTTTTATGGATGAAATGAGCACATGTTGATATTCTACTTGGTCACTTTCTCACTTCAAATGTTTTCCGAATTTTCAAAGTAAAGGTGGAGAATCAACAGAGATATTTAGCCTCAGTGTGAACAAGGTTTTTAACGCTGTAGGTTCCAAATGCATCTTGGGAAACTTGGAAGTATACGTCAATGTGAACGCTCATCATACTATAGTATATAGTAGACAGTATACAGTATATACTCATTGAGTATGTAGTGGAGAGTAGATTAATATGCGATTTCAAACAAAGCCAGACTCTTTCCTATTATGCTCTAATTGGTCGTTATACTAATGCTGACATGAATGTTGATCATATGACCCTCAGATCACATGCTTGTGGCCCCACCCCCTGTAATAAAAGCATCTTCTGATGTGTGTCCCTCCAGGTCTAGGCTTTGCGTCCATGGTCATTGTCTTCTTCTGTAACACCTACTACATCATGGTGCTAGCTTGGGGCTTTTACTACCTCATCCACTCGTTCCGCTCTGAGCTGCCGTGGTCGTCCTGCGGGAACCCGTGGAACTCTCCCAGCTGCCTCAGCGTCTTCTCTCACCCCCGACTGCAAGAACGCCTCCTACGCTAACACCACCGTTAGCGGAAACCTCACCTGTGCCCAGCTCGCTGCCGCTCGCTCGCCCATCATTGAGTTCTGGGAGTGAGTGCTGAACAAAAGCTATGCTATGTTTACATAACACCACAGGGCTGCCAAGTTTCAGAAAATGACAAGAGTGAGACTTTAGTGACATGATTCGTTCCGGCGAAAAAAAAAGTGTCCTTTTTTAACATGGCTTTGGCCTGTTTTAACGTTGATCTCTACCTTCAGAATGATGTCATCACCTTAATGCTAGCAGCTCTCCCTGCACTGTGGCCTCCTAATGCTAGTTTTTAATCAACCAGAAATTAGAAATGAAAACTGTAACAACAATTTGGACAAAATACATTTATTTGTCAATATTTCATTTCAACCAACTGTCCATCATTTATTTGGGGACATGTGTCATGTTGTAGGTGTTTGTCACAGATGTTGATGATGACAGAGGCAGGGGGCTCCCACTTAAAACACTGTGGCCCAAGGCAGTGCTACCTTTACCTCAGCTCTCCTTGTCTGTAACAGAAAGGACGTCATTAAAAAGATAATCATGTAAAAAAACATTAAAACATCAAGTGATTTTTGATTGAATGAATGTCTCAGCAGCAGACTCAATATCTATAGAAATACACTATTACATACAAAATAATCATAAGAACAGTTTAAATGAACATTAGATTAGACAAGACATTTGTTTCATTTACTATGTATTTATGCTGATAAAAACCTACAAGTCAGTGACGTGCCGTGACCACTAGGGTTGGGTAGGCACGTAGCAAATCGAGACCTCAGGTGTTGGTCTTCATCTTTAAAAGCTGTCGTTTTTCCTCAAAAAAAAATTCTCTATCGTCTCTAGCGCTGTCATCCTGCCTGTAGTGTTATCCCGCCCACTAGCTAGAGTGAGAGAGAATGTAGCAGCAGTGGTCACATTCACTAATGCACCGTGAGCTTATGTATAACATTTAGCATAGCGCTGTTTACGTCCAAAGTCAGCGTAGAGAGCTGCCTTTGGACGCAATGGTTTTCATCTTGGGGAACTGACTGCGCAAACACATAAAAACACGCTATGGGAAACAGAGGCAGAGCAGCCGTGTGCTTTTGGGAGGGGGCGTGGCCTCCTCCTGCCTGACAGCGGAGTGAGGACGGGCAGCCGTTCTAGGAAATAGTGCTGTTTAGTAATTGTGCTATGAAACACAAAATGCTGACACTTTCAAAACTTATAGGTACTGTAGGCTATTGGAAATGGAAAAATAAATAATATATCATTATGTTATAATTAAAACAATTAATCAAAATATCAATTCACCCTTGGGTAGGCACTGCCTACCGTTCCGACCCTGACTGCACGTCACTCCTACAAGTGCAATTCAGCTACTAC